>NC_056735.1:1586420309-1586595309 GCF_019279795.1 Protopterus annectens
ATTTGACTGACTGTACTAAGATCAGTAAGAACAAAAGGAGATATTTAACCTTGGTTACTGAGATATCATATCCAATGAGCAAACAGTACTGTAAGGCCCCCAAGCCCTCTTGGCTTCTGGGGGGATGGGGGTGTAATTCTGGTATATGCAACAAACCAAGTTTGTTTATACTACACTTATTTAGTCCATATTCAGGGGATAGGTAAACGCCAGAAGACGGACAAAGCACAAGTGAAGCTGATGTCACAGACAAACTCTGTGGGTTGTGTGTTCACCAAGGATTGCTGTAGATCAGCTTTATCTTTAAGGCAGAAAATGAGAAGATATGACAAACATTCAAAGATCTATTTACTTGCAGTAAGACTTCAGAGCAAGAGGCAAGGCTCCTACAGCAGGAAGACATGTTTTAAATAGTAATCCTACAGCCTAGGAGATTAAGGATAGAGATTAGGGAGAAGCAGAAGAGGGTTGTCCTGATGTGGAATAAGACCTTACTTGCACTCAGAGAAGATAATCTTATAGGAAGTTGTTATAAAAACTGAGGTTACCAAAGATCCCACAATAGTGAATAAACAGCTGGACAAAAGACCAGTTTGGAAACTCTATTTGCTTTCTACCAACATAATTAATTTTCAGCACTTTCAGAGACTTACACTGTTACCACTGCCTCACACGTAATGCATTACAAGGCCATAATATGTGCTCCGAGAATGAAGCATTCCCTCAAATCTCCCTGGACTGTGCCTCAGTTTAGAAACCACTGTAAAACACTGAAGCTAAGTTTACATTTTACCAGGACTGGATGAAGAAAGTACAGTTGTGTACACTTACCATAAATGTCGATGTTCGAGTGTATTCACTGTCGCAGTCATTACATTTGGGTTATCTGCTTGCAGTAGACCTCAGTCGGCCTGATTAACAAAGTCTTGGGTCCTGCATCGGTTGATGTCCCTTCTTCCATGATGTCAGGTCGTCAGGGGTATAAAACATGCAGCCAACACCATTACATCAGTTTTTCTTGCCCCATATGTCAGGTACCCCCTAGTGGGAAGCAATTCAATCTATAATACAAGGATATAACTCCAAAAAAAAAATCAAATACACCAAAAAGCTTTTTGAGCATATTAAGTAAGAGTAGAGATATAGCCAAAAGAAGAAAGGGGGCTGGAGGGAGGGTAACCAGGACTGCAACAGTGAATACACTCATACATCTACATTTATGGTAAGTGTACACAACTGTACTATGTTCTTCGTGTTTCACTGCTGCAGTCATTACATTTGGGGAGATTCCCAAAGCTAAGGTTGGGGGGAGGAATTTAAATAGAATTAGGACCAGCTATAAGGCCCTGCAAGACTGCAGTGGCAAAACCAGCTCTGGATTTAGAGAAAATTGGCTAATGATAATGCTTGGTGAAAGAATATACAGAACTCCAGGTAGCAGCTTCTAGGATGTCCCTTGTAGGGATGCCACTGAGAAAGGCTGTAGAGGTAGATGCAGTCCTGGTTGAATGGGGTCTGATGCCCTGTGGGATAGGTTTTCCATGGTGCTTATAGCAGAAATTAATGCAGTGGCCTATCCATTTTGAAATGGTTTGCTTTGAAATAGCTTTCCCCTCTGTCCCTGCAGCAAATGCCACCAGCAGTTGTTCAGATTTCCTTTGAGGTTTAGCCCTGTCCAAGTAGAATCTAAGTTGTCTGTGCACATCTAAGGAGTGCAGTATCCATCCCCCTTTGTTCTGTGGGTTAGGAAAGAAGGTAGGCAAATGAATGGAATGATTAAGAGCCACACTGGATACCACCTTGGGCATGAAGGAGGGACTGGTTCTGAGGAACACCCTGTCCGCATGAAAGATGATGAAAGGCTCCACTGCCATAAGGGCCTGTAACTCAGATACCCTTCTTGCAGAAGTGATTGCTAAAAGGAAAGCTGTTTTCCAGGAAAGGAATTTTAAATCTGCAGTAGCAGCTGGCTCGAAAGGAGGAAGAGTGAGTTTCTCCAAGACAAAATTAAGGTCCCAGGCTGGAGTTGGAGCTCTCCTCGGTGGCCTTAAAGTTTTGGCCCCTCTGAGGAACTGCTTGAGCAGTGGGTGAGAGAAGAGGGGAGGCTCTGTGCTATAATGAGCTGAAATGGCTGAGGCATGAATTTTGATGGAGAAAAAAGACAAGCCCTTATGAAGCATCACAGTCAAATATTGTAGAATCTGAGGTAAATTGGACACTGGTGCGCTCATCCCTTGAGACTGGTTCCAGGTACAAAATCTTTTCCATTTTGCAGCATAAGATTTTCTAGTACTAGGCCTCCTAGACTCTAAAATGATATCCATCACTGATTTACTGAGGGGTGGTAAAGATGAAATGAGGTAAATTAGACAGGCTGCTAGGTTCAGGGTTTGTAGCTGAGGGTGCAGAATCTGGTTCCCCTGCTGAGACAACAGGGAAGGAGTCTGAGGCAGGTGCCATGGGGCCAAGCGTGACACACTGCCCAGGAGGGGGTGCCAGTGTTAGCGTGGCCAGTCTGATGCAATTAAAATCGTCCTTGGCTTGTCCTGTTTGATCTTTAGTAGTACCTTGGAGAGCAGAGGCAGAGGAGGTAAGGCATAAACTGATAGGTTTTTCCAGCTGAAGGATAGAGCATCCACTTTCCAAGCTAGTTTGTTGGGAATCCTTGTGCAGAATTTGTCCAACTGATAGTTCTGGGGGGAGGCAAACAGGTCTATATCTGGGCTCCCCCATTTGCTTGTCAACATGTTGAAAATCCTCGGTTCCAGTTTCCACTCGTGTGGGTGCATGAGGTTTCTGCTTAGTCCATCTACCAGTGTATTTAGTTTTCCTGGCAGGAATTGAACTTGTAGCTTCACTTGGTAGCTCAAGGCTGTGTTCCACAATGCCATGGCTAGTCTGCAGAAGGGGTAAGAGTGTGTATCCCCCTGCTTGTTTATGTACCACATGACTGTGGGTGTTGTCCGTCTTTACCATTAGTTGTACTGGAAGAATGTGGTCCTTGAAGGCTGTCAGAGACTTCTGTACAGCTAACATTTCCTTTTGATTTACGTGTAGGTGCATTTGACTTGGGTTCCATTTGCCCTGAATGCACTTCCCTGCCAGGTGAGCCCCCCCATGAATAGTCTGATGCATCTGTTGTTAAGGTTTGGAAGGCAGGGGGCAGTGTCAACGGTAGTCCCTTGTTTTGGTGGCAGGCCTCTGCCCACCAAAGGAACTCTAGGCATGGACAAGGTATGATAGGAATCATAGCTTCTAGATCCTGTGAATGTTGACACCACAGGCTTTTGAGATACCACTGCAGTTTCCTCATATGCACCCTTGCGTATGGAATTAGAAGAATGCAGGAGGCCATGAACCCCAAGGCCTGCAGTATTTGCCTTGCAGATAACTGGGTTTTTGTGGCCACTTGTTTGAAGTAGGTTGTCAAATGAGTCCATTTCTCTGGCGTGACGAAAGCCATCTAGGAAGTTGTATTCAAGCTTGCTCCCAGGAATATAATTTGTTGACAGGGGACCAGGTGTGATTTCTTTTCATTTATGGTGTACCCCAGACAAGTCAGTACCCTTTGAACAAAGGCCAGATGATTCAAACGTATGTCCTGGCTTTCTGCCTGAATTAGACAATCGTCCAGGTATGGATATATTTGAATATTTCTTTGCCTGCAGAATGCAATGACTGGAGCTAGGCACTTTGTGAATACCCTGGGCGCAGTAGATAAGCCAAAGGGCAGTGCAGAGAACCAATAGTGCATGTCACCTGCTTTGAAGCGTAGGTATCTTCTGCAAGACTCCCTGATAGGGATGTGCAGGTATGCTTCTTTTAAGTCTAGTGTTGCCAACCATGCATCTTTGCCTAGCATAGGAAGCAGCTGGTGAAGAGTCAGCATCTTGAATTTTGGAATCACCAGAAAGTTATTTAGAGTAGAAAGGTCCAGGATAGGATGCCATGTATTGCCTTTTCTGGGTACCAGAAAAAGTCTTGAATAGAAACCTTGTCCCTTTTCCTCTTCTGGTACCAACTGAATAGCCCCCATGCTTAAGAGAGAGAGTACTTGATTTTAGGCCTCTTCCCATTGACGTGGGGGTACATCTGGCCACTCGCTTGGTGTTGGTAAGGTGTGGAAGTGAAATCTGTATCCTTGGGACACGATATTTAAAACCCATTTGTCCTGGGTAATGAGTTCCAAGTTTTTGGCCTGCAGACCAATCTTTCCGCCTACAGCAGCATTCAGTTGGGAAGTGCTTGGAAGTTTTAAAAGCAAGTCATTGAGACAGTTTTCCATAGGATCTGGGTGCGGAAATCCCTCACTGCTCAGTCTTGTGTGTTCCCCGGGACTGAAACCTGGGGTTTCTGCTGTGTCTGGGTTTGGCTTGAAGAAGACCTGGAAGGGGCTGTAAAGGACCAGTTCTTGGAGGGCCAGTGCCTACTAAATCTAGGAGGCTGAACTTGTAAGAAATCTTTAACAGTTTGCATAGATTTAGCTTTATCTTCCATCTTTTTAAGAACTTCCTCAGCCTTGTTGCCAAACAGGCAGTCCTGATTTAAAGGAGCATCCAACACTTTAGCTTTAACATGATCAGGCAAAGATTGCTCCTTAAGCCAAGCATGCTTTCTGAGCACAGACCCAGTAACAGCAGCCCTGCAAGAGGCCTCTAATGAATCAAATCCACATTGCAAATTATGTTTTCCAACCTGTTCAGCAGAATGCATTAAATCCTGTAATTCTTTATTTTCCGCACAGTCAGGAATCAACGTAATTTTCTGTTTAAGCAATCCAATAACATGTTGCTGATACTTTAACATATGAAACTGGCAGTTTAAAGCCCTACTGGCCAAAGTTGCAGAAGTGTAAACCTTCTTACCCCATCTATCCAGCGCACTGGAGTCTCTATCAGAAGGGGTAGGATTTTTAAGCAGTAGAAGCCTTAATGCCCTTGGGTCCCTGTGAAATAGTCTCTGGATCCACAACAGGATTTTTAAAAGGAACTTGTGTGAATCAGGAACCCTGTAATATCTGTCAGGATTTCTGGGAGCAGAAGGCAAGGAATCGGGGCCAAACTAGATTCCAAAAAAAGCATCATCAGCAATGTCTAGTACAGGAGGTATAGCTAAAGACCAATGCTGAAGCAGGAGTAAGAAATCCCTAAGCCTCTTTTTTGAATCAGAAAAATCCTGGCTTTCCCAGTGGAAATGCTCCCTTACAGTATGTAAGGTTTCACCAAAAGAAAAATCCTCTTGAGGGGAAGCAGAGGGAGGCAGAGTCCTCTGTCAGAATCCTCATAAGTAGATAAGGGCAAATCCAGATTCATCAGAAAAATCAGAATCCTGGTCAGAAGATTCATAAACAACTTCAGTCCTAGGTCTCTTAGAAGGGGGAGGTTGGCTTCTCCTGATTAGAGTTATAAGATCTTCAGCCATTCTTATCATTTGTTTTTTAGGCATAGAGGCCTGAGCATGTGGCCTGGGTGTCATTTTTTTAGGCATGATTTGAGATTTAGGCCTAAATGAAGGAGGAGGCATCGGTTTAATAAGCAAGTCCGTAGGTCTGAATACACCCTCAGAAGCCGGTGCCTGCACAGCGGCTCTGGACCCATCCAAGGTAGAGACATCCACGGGTTCCATAGATGAAGCATCTCGCGGCATACCAGACTCTGAATGGGTCTCAGTAGAGGCCTGGGAATCAGAAGTAGCAGGTATCAGGGGCTGCAAAAGCACCTCACTGAGTACCGGCTAACTGGCGACTGGCTTAGGAAAAGCATTGTCGGCAGTTTTGGACCTCAGTGGCCTGTCTCTGTCTTTATCTTTGTGTTTTTTCGAAATCCCAGTAGTCGGATGGCTAACTGATGACATTTCTGGATAATTAAACCAAGAACCGAAATATTTAGAGGCAAAAATATACCAACGACAGATAGTGCACTGATTAAATAAAGCACAAAACCAACAGCAAGGTACATTGTGGTCAGGGTCTAGGCAAGGAATACAGTACGAATGAAAATCTTTATGAGGTATTTGCTTTCCACAAGTAATGCAATTACTAACTTTTACTGACATCGGTAAGGAGCAAGAAAAAGTTTCCCCAATGGGAGTTGAAGACTTCTGTTCTGAAACTCGAAAACGAAAATTTCAGGAGTCGGCTGACCGGCACTTGCGAACTTCTTCTGCTTCGGGCACTGCACGGCAAGAAAGTCTGGGGTAATGGCATCAGCTGCATGTTTTATACCCCTGACTACCTGACGTCATGGAAGAAGGGACAGCAACCGATGCAGGACCCAAGACTTTGTTAATCAGGCCAACTGATTCACTGATCCACCGTATCAAAAGTTTTGGTTATATGAATAAAATTGACACCTGAGATTTGCTGTTTATCCAAAGCAATTAATCCTCATCTGTAAAAGTCCAAACTGTCACACTGCTTCGATAGGTCCAAAAAACATGCTGGTGTGGAGAATCCACAGCTTGATCAGAAATGTATTTAAGAAACTATTTACTAGCAGTTTTCTTTAGTACTTCACCTAATGTTGGAAGAATTGATATTCATCTAAAATCAGCATAAGAATTAGGATTTTTAATTTTTGGTACAGGCTTGACAATGTTCTCTTTCCATAGTTTAGGGAAAGTTTTTTGACAAAAGCAGAAATTATAAAGCTGTTTCAAAGGACAAACAATATGCTCCAAATAAGCTTGAATGAACCATAAGTGAAGATTTTACACAGCAGTCTCTGACCAAGTCCTGATGGAAATGTTACATATTCACTAAACTAACTGAATGAGGGTTACCCACATCAAAGATCTAAACCTGATCTCTGACATGAACAGATCATGCCGGACAGACAGATATGTGCCCAGAGACTGCCTCCCTCTGGGATAGGCTTCCTATTCATGTGAAGTAAAGCCCTTCCCTGACCATTTTCAAGTGCAATCTGAACCAATGGATGGGAAATCGCAAATTCACTCCTGGGATGGTGCCCATGTCCATTATGGATGCAGGCAATCTGTACAAATTGTCAAAACCCCACTTGCTGACCCTTGTTATCTTTCCCCTACGGATTGAAAATGGGTAATATCTGGGTAAAACTGACTAGGCTTGTACAGGCTCTTCAGCCATTAGCCTATTAATCTCCTATGAACCTATACGATCATGAAATCCTGGAAAGTCATCAGTAGGAAGATTGTTGTGCGTTTTCAATAACAGATGTTGTGACTACTTTAAAACAAGAGGTGTTGAGAATTCCAGAGGTGATCTATTGTGCTTAGGTACACTGGTATGAAAAGAGTAAGATGGGGAATATGAGACAATTCTACAAGAAAGCATTAGCTGACAGTGGACCACAGGACATGACATATGAGTTATGTGTAAATGAATTACAGTTTTTCCTTCCAATGATTTGATCCGCTGGAGACTACATTTTTTTTACAATGACTGTAAAGTGAAGTTTGTTGATGTAAGAAGTTAGCTTCATACCAGCTGACACTTTTTTCAGCCAAATTACATACAGTCTTGTGATAATGTGGAAAAGTTTGTTTTAAATGGAGAGCAGTATCCTATACAAATGCCAATATCTAAAATAAAAGTGCAAACACTACTCAGAGCTATGCCAGTGGAAACAGAACAAAATAATCTGACACCATTAGGGGGTCATACACAAAATGTCATGAATGGCTGGCAGACAGGGATGGTGAGTGGAGTAATGAAGAGGCAGAAAGTTAAAAAGCTAACCTTCACGAAATGACAGAAATTACAAATTGACAACAGTTTAGCTATTGAGCGGGGGTCCACAATAATGGGACATATATAAAGAGGTTCAGAGATAAGGAGAACTTAAGATGGAGAGAAGGAAAATGACCTAAATGTATAAGAAAGTATGGAAATTAAGCTTCAAAGGGTATAATAAAAGTGCACATAGATACAGGACACAGATGAAAATGACTGTGCTGTTGGTAATGGTGTGTGTACTAAGTCTAAAAAAAGAAGAGCAAATGATTTTTGAGTTTTATCATATACAAACCGCTGGCTCAAGGAGTTGTTGTGTGGCAGACGACTATTTTTGTGAAACTTGCTAACCTACCACAAGGCTTTGCAATCTCAAATTAGGTTATTATCAGGTAAAGGTATGCAGGGGGTGAAGCATCACCCTTGGGGTATGCTGGCTACATTTTGTTATGTTTTCAAAGTTTCTCAGGAACAGTCTTCCATGAAAGTGCAACTTGAGTAACTATACCATAACTTACAGGTCCAACCTGGAGAAGAAGAAAAAATGGCACAGCAGGCTGCATACATTACAGTTTTTGCTTGCAATAAACATCAAAACAATGTCTAAAACAAACAATGTTTCTTTTCTAGCATTACATGCCGACTTCACCACATTACTTGCTCAGCTATTGGGAAACAAAAAACGTAGTGTACATATGCATACTTCCCATCATAAAAGCCAAGCACAGAGACCCAAGACTGCACTTGTGTATAGTCTTCTTTCGGCTTTTCCCAGTTAGGGGTCACCACAGCGGATCACCTGTCCACTCATGACTGGCAGTAGAGTTTTTATGGTGTCAAGTTGCCAGCCCAGCGCCCAACCTTCCACGGAAGGCACACACATGCATGCACACACACCTAGGGCCAATTCAGAGTGTCCAATCCACCTACAGCATGTCTTTTGGATGTGGGAAGAAACCGGAGCACCCGGAGGAAACCCACACAACCACAGGGAGGACATGCAGACTCCGCACAGAAGGCACCCCAGCCAAGTATCGAACCAGAGAACCTCTTGTTGTGAGGCGACAATGCCTCACAGCAAGAGGTCCTCCGGTTCGATCCTCGGCTGGAGTGCCTTTTGTGTGGAGTCTACATGGCGCACATCACAAATATGGTAATGGTACATCCAGCAGCACAACTTGACTGATACGTTGGATGTGGGAAGAAACCGGAGCACCCGGAGGAAACCCACACAACCACAGGGAGGACATGCAGACTCCGCACAGAAGGCACCCCAGCCGAGTATCGAACCAGAGAACCTCTTGTTGTGAGGCGACAATGCCTCACAGCAAGAGGTCCTCCAGTTCGATCCTTGGCCGGAGTGCCTTTTGTGCGGAGTCTACATGGCGCACATCACAAATATGGTAATGGTACATCCAGCAGCACAACCTGACTGATACGTTTGGTGACCTGAGTGCACATCCTAGATAATGCATTTATTTTCTTTACAGCTCTGAACTGTTCGCAAATATCTATTGCAAATATAGCGGTTATCTGGAGAACCAATGGACTGTTTTGTAGACAAGACTACTTAGAAGTACCATAGAAAAAGCTAACTGTATTTTAGACAGCAGAAATATCTGCCCCATTACCAACTAATACAGCTACTGGGAGTGACTCTAGATTCTAAATATATTGCCATGGGTACACTATGGGAAGTAGTTGGCAGAGGCCCTACAAAACCACAATAATAAATGCATGTATTTGCTGATAGTCATTAGCAATGCAGATACTGAAGACAATAACAAATCTCCATGCCATGAGAAAAGGATGGAAGTTGTAGCTTTTTGACCATCAACTAATATTTATGCCCTCTCACATGTGTCTTTCCCAGCACTAGCATAAAGTCCATATGAATAAGCTTATTTGATTTTACTATAAATCTATCCCTGGTGAGAATGTGTAAAGACTGCTGTTCCAGCATTATGATACAACATCTAGAGTACAATGCTAATCTCATGTCACATGTTCAGCAATTAATGCTGTCTTATATAAAGAATGATAACATTTGGTTAAATGACATTTTACCAAATTTAATTCCCCAAAACAGAACTTGTCTAATAAATAAAAACACGAAAACCACATTTTCTTGAATTGCTCAAAAAGTACCCTATAAATATGTAGCTTTAGGTATGCAGCCTATTAACACACATCTAGGGCTTTTATTTAGCACACACCATAGACCAATCTAATGAAAAACTGAAATACCTGTATTATAACCACTTGACTAAAGTTCTCTTATATGATCCTGAAAGTTTAAACACCCTTAAAATTGTTGCAATTCAGGTCTGTTGTACGCCTGCAAAAATATTCCACCATGTTAAATACCCTTAATTACTTAGCTAAAAAAAGTAGTGAACATCTTGTAAAATAAATACTACTGAACAGCTTACCCACAGTAACAACAGTACTCCTCTATCTGCAAATACTGTACACGCGAACCCACTTTTGCATGCAGCCTTCAAGAATTGGCTGCGTAGTACTTAATTCCTACATCTGTCATTTTATGACTTGGGTTATAGCTGAAAAGAGTCATGACTGAACAGAACACCTACTTAGTTATCAAATGAAATAGGTAAATTAACTCTATTAGCCAACCACACTATTTAAAGGTTTCATCTTTTCTTAATACTGAAAATATTGTCTTCAGTACTGTTTAGGCAGCCAGAGTTATAGTACAATCTAAATTCTTAAGTCTATATCCGTTTCAAAAGACAGTCACTTACCTTGTCAAAAATGGTGCATTTATCTGGAAAACAAATGAAATAACAAGGCATTAAAATTGGAAAACAAATGCTCTTATAGTTCACAAAACCACAATTCTCCCATTCTGCCTTACAACTAAAGCAGTATTGCAGACTTACAGATTATATTTTTCCTTTTTTTATCTGGAAGTTTCAGTAATCTTTTTCAGAACAGAAAGTAGCAGTTACACCTCGTATTCCATGTTACAGTATTCAGAGTACAAGCCATATTAACGATGCTGTGATCCCTACTTCCACCAAGTGGTAATCTTAACAGTAAGTACAGTAGAACATAATGTTTTTGGAGTAAGATGTGTTCACTACAGCCTCTTTTCCTCTTTTTTATTACTTTACCATTAACTTAAAAGGACATTGTCAAACACAAACACCTATATGTTCTCTACCTCAAGACGTTTGCCATTTAAAGGTTTTGGTACATGACATCAAGATTACTGATGAAACAAATACTTTTGTTCTTATCTACCAACATCCTGCTGCCACCTAAGATGATGCCCACAGCAAATGCCCTCTAATGGATTTCCCCTTCACACGGGGTAAGCCCTGTTACCAATTTGTTCCCTCTGCACGAGTCAAAAGCAGCAAAATGCTTGCTGTTGGTACATGGGAGAGACTTGGCCATATGTTCCTCACTAATATCGAAATGCATCCTCTTCCAAAATGTATGAGGCGTATGCAATGGGCTGCAATAGCACACTGACTCCCGCTCACCCAGCAGCCTGAATGTGCACCTTCAAAACCCTACAAGCTTAGCTTGAGCTTTCTTTTAGTTATTTCATACGGCCTTTACCAGAGGTACCTAAATGCGTCTGAAGAATAGAAATTAGCCAGCCTATTCCTCTGAAGTGAATTACATTCTCAAATTGGTACCCTACAGATGAGACTTCACATGTCTGAGGCTTGCCAGTAGAAACTTGGTCATCAACACATCTGCAGGAGGAACATCCTGCCATCAGTCCAGATAGACTGAAAGGATCACTTTGATTGCACTTCCTTTTCACAAGCAGAAAAAATGAACTACCTATCAAAATGGTGTTATTATACAAACCGTTTTCATGTCTTGTGATGCACAAATTCTGCTATGGTCTGGTACAGACTAGCATGGTCTAGTCTGTTATTGCTAGGTGACAAAAGAACACTATGCGCCACTGTAAGGGCAGTATCTTGTTATCCAGTTGGTACCATACTGGGATCAAATCCCAGCAAACTTAGTTTACTGACCTTTTGAAAGTTACTGTAGTATGTGAACAGCTCTGCTAAAGTCTGCAAAGGACTGGACTGGTACTTCTGAACACTGGTTGTCAGCACTGCAGAGCAGGATGTCATTTAACATTGACAGACTGGGAAAATATAGTCTTCTGTGGGATATTTGATGGCACAAGCAAAGTAGGCCAGGTGTACAATAGAGATGGAGAGTGGGAATGGTGCGCTGAACAGGTTCCTCTATCCTATACTTCAGGGTATTATTTTTGAACATAGATGATCATAATTGGGTTGCCGATCATAACCTGCTTATTATGTGTTCGAGACATGGATGCCGCGAAATTCACCTCAAGAGCAAAGTTTGAGAGTGAATCTTAGCATCCATGTCGAGAACACATAATTACAGGTTATGACCGGAAGCCTTATCATAATTCTTTATAGTGCATGGAGCTTTATCTGCTCCATGTAATACTAGTTACAGGGAAAAAAAACGCTAAGTGATTTACTGGCTTTCAAAGCCGTTAAACTCTTACGAAGTGCTGTCAGAAAGAGTGCAACAGTAGTCTGGTATGTTTACACTCACCTTGCCATTACTGTCAACTATCCAGATTTTCACAAAATGTCCAGATTTTTGCATCATAGATTTGGTCTGTACCTCAAAAAGTCTCTGTTCTTTCAAACAAATTACCAAGGACAGAATTCACAAAATGATGTACATTTGAATTTCAGAATTCATATCCTTCAGAAAATGCAGGCAAATGCACAGATCCTGTTCTAGCTACTTTTTAAGTTTATAGTAGGAAGTCAGGGACATGTTACCAGTATGGACAGCAGGCAGCAACAAATCTGTTTTTTTTATTCTGCTACTGTTTTTGCTTAACATTACGGCCAGATTTGACTGTCTAGCATGAGACCTGACCTTAACAAGTTAAGCAGGGACTGCTTAACATTTGTTAAGGGTGGGTCTTGCACTATAGTAGTATTTAACCGATTTGTTTTTTTCCAGATATCAAGCATAATCACTGCACTCCATGCACTACATAATTATTACACGCATCATTACATAGTGTTAGCACAACTTGGGATCACCAAGAGCATGCTAGCATGGAGACAGGATTGTCACTTCACACCGCATGAGACAATTAAGATAGAGGAAGAGATTCAGCTTAGTTGTCACCTTCAACTTTAAGTGTCTGAGACCAGGCACTTTACAAATTTGTAAAACAGCAACAATAAATGAATTACATTACATAATTAGAAACAAAAGATCAATAAAACTTCATAGCACTAATAAAGAATTAATGGATGCAGGAAAAATCCAATAATAAAGAAACCATTCAAAATAAAAACTCGTAATCAGAAAAAAATCTAGCAAGCTAGTTTGAACAAGTGTGCCTTTAATTCCTTCTTGAAAACAGCCAAAGTAAGAGTCTCTGAGCTAGGCAGAAACTAGTTTTTACAAAAGTACTTCAGTATCTAAAAGTCCAACAACCAGAAGACTCCAAGTATGGAATACCTAAAAGACTCTATTTATTGGAAAGCAGAGCTCTGGAGGACCTGTACCAGGATAAGAGACCCTGTAGACAGGCTGGAACTAGGCCATGAAGGGCTAAGTAAATAAGAACAAGGACCATGGTAAATGATCCACTGACTGGTAACCAGAGCAGACTCTGCAGAATCAGTGTAGTGTGATGGCACTTAGACACAGTCATTAACTGAGCTGCAGAGTTTTGCACTAATTGTAACTGGGCAAGTTTCCAGTCACAGATTCATAGGTTCAACTGTCAAGCTTATCACCTACTGGCCTTCAAGAAATTTGACTATGTTGACATTTTTTTTTCTTCTAGGATATCAGGATTATTTCTGAAGGACATAAAAGACTGTCTTCTGATTGTAAGGGGAAGCTTATTTCATAAACTTGGAAGGTGTTGTGTAATGTATCTGCACATTTATTTTTAGTAATAGGTTTCCGGATCTCCATCTAGCTAGCTCCCCTAGTGGTTTGTTCTAAGCACAGACTTTCAAGGAGGACTGGACCAGACAATTTAGGATGCAGATTCATGGTGGTAAGGTGGGCAGGACTACCCAGTCATGACAGACTGTGAGAAGGGTAGATATTGTAGTCATTGCCGCCAAGACGGGAACGGGATTAGGCAAGAGGAAACAGACTGCATCCATGGTGGGGCTGGTGTAGGCAAAGTACAATTAAAGACACTCAGAGGAGACTAAGGAAAGGCAAGGAGGAAGACTGGGAGGAATGAGGCCTAAAAGGCAGCAGGACGTAAATGAGCTATGTAATGGTTGAGTGAGAAAGACTGGGTAGATTACAAGTAATGTACAATGTTTAAAACTAGGTGTGCATCAGCATGGATTGTGATGTAAAATGCTTGCAACTAGGATTGTGTCGGTGTGGTCTGTTTTCATTTATAAATGTATGACTTCCTACGTAGTAAGTGATGGTTTAATGATGTTTTTTGTTCACAAAAAAAAAAAACAGGAATTGAATAATTTATGTAATGTTGTTTACGTTTTATGATATATTGCAATATATCTGAAGTATGATGTTTGTTATATAGTTTGATGACTTTTATATGAATGTCAATGTACCTATGTCACAACAGATAATTCAATAAAGGTGTTTGAAAAAAAGACAGGAGCACAGATATGTAAGTGAAACCAATCACAGGTAGATGGGAAAGGTTCTACTGAAACAAATCAATAAGAGGAGGACGGGAGACTGAGAATATTAATCACTAAAAGAAAGGGTGAATGGGTGAAATCAGGTGACTCCAATCACAACTAGGGTGGGCATGGTTATGTCTTCATTTTCTGCAAGGCATGAGAAAGTGTTTTCAACAATCACCACTAGGGTGAGTGAGCAGAAACATAAGAGCACAGACTTTGGCTGGAATGACTTCAGTTGTTTCGGATGTATAACTGTGGGAATGAGAGGAAATGCAGGAGATGTCAGCACTTCCCTTACATTTCATTGAGTCTCACTTCACTAAAACTTCAAGTAAACAAAAACTGGTTTAACATTCACATCAACAAAGAAAAAAACAAGAATTTTTGTGCTGGCATAAAGTCTCCCTACACCTCCCATGTGGAGGATTCTGACATGCCCACTCAGCCCCATCACTCGTCTACATCGACTCCAAATTCGCACAATTGTGGAAAAGAAAACTAAGCACTTGGATTCACTGCCAGCATACAAACAGAAATTGTACAGGCAGTCATTTCCTATACAAAGAGCAATAAATCAGTAGAAAAGGGAAAAGAAATCTATGGGTTTTAACTCATCCACTATACACAACCACCAAAGGTAGAGAACCAAATATCAGACTGGAAAGGTAGGTACTTTAGTGCATAGTACGACTGAGTATTATGGGGTTTTTTTTCCACAGAATTCCACTCTGCAAAAAGAGGTTAGGGCTACGAGGCAGTCATCTCATTTTACTACATATGCATAAGGGCACTTTGCAAACACTTCCTACAATATCAACTGTGTGAACTGAGTAAAGTGGGGTAAACTTTATCCCAAACAAACATGAAGAACGGAGCCTGCACTGGGCTTAAGGGCTTCCTAAATCCTAACCCTTGCCGAGAACCTGTTTTTGACTATTCCATCAAGGAATTTGATTATCTTCATCTAGAATGACCTTTTTTCCCATAAATCCCGGTTACACTGAGCCATGTGCATCATGAACCTCTAGATACTCAACAGTTTTTTCCATCAAAGTGGCACCATGGCTTTTCTGCCACTGCAATAAAAAAGTACAGTTGTGTACACTTACCATAAATGTAGATGTCCGAGTGTATTCACTGTTGCAGTCATCACACTTGGGTTATCTGCCTGCAGGTAGCCCTCAGTCAGCCCGAATACCAGAGTCTTAGTATTTCTGTGTCGGATGCTGTCACTTCTTCCATGATGTCAAGGTTGTCAGGGGTATAAAACAGGCAGCCCACGCCATTACATCAGTTTTTCTTGCCCCAAATGTCAGGAGCCCCGAAATAGGGAGCTAGTATATGGTGGGGAGCATCACCAGTACAAAGTAAATACCAGTGTCATTAGGAATGGCCATAGAGAGGAGAGGTAGAAAGATAAAGAAAACCAGGGGGCTGGAGGGAGGGAAACCAGGACTGCAACAGTGAATACACTTGAACATCTACATTTATGGTAAGTATACACAACTGTACTATGTTCTTCATGTTTTACTGTTGCAGTCACCACACTTGGGTTGATTCCCAAAATTGAGGAAGGGTGGAGGCAGTCAAGAAGGGTTAGGGCTGGCTAGTAGGCCTTGCAAGACTGCTGTAGCAAATCCAGCCCTGGATTTAGAAAAGATAGGTAGGTGGTAATGCTTGGTGAAGGTGTGTACAGAACTCCAGGTTGCAGCTTCCAGAATGTCCCTGGTAGGGACTCCCCTGAGAAATGCTGTAGAGGTGGAAGTAGCCCTAGTGGAATGTGGCCCGATCCCCTGTGGGGTAGGTTTTCCATGGTGCTTGTAGCAGAAATGGATGCAGTGTGCTATCCATTTGGAAATGGTTTGTTTTGAAATGGCCTTACCCTCTGCCTCTGTAACAAAGCTGACTAGCAGCTGGTCAGATTTTCTGAAAGGCTTAGTCCTGTCAAGGTAGAACCTGATCTGTCTGTGCACGTCCAAGGAGTGCCAAATCTTTTCCCCTTTATTCTGAGGGTTAGGGAAGAAGGTTGGCAAATGGATGGATTGGTTTAAAGCCACACTGGACACCTTGGGCATAAAGGATGGGTTAAGTCCTGAGGGAAACCCTGCCAACATGGAAAATAATGAAGGGTTCCACAGCCATTAGGGCCTGTAACTCAGACACTCTTCTTGCTGAAGTTATGGCTGAAAGCAAGGCTGTCTTCCAAGAGAGGAATTTTAACTCTGCTGAGGCAGCAGGTTCAAAAGGAGGAAGCATGAGCTTTTCCAGTACAAAGTTAAGGTCCCAGGCAGGGGTGGGTGCTCACCTAGGTGGCCTTAAGTTGTTAGCCCCTCACAGGAACTGTTTGATGAGAGGGTGAGAAAATAGAGGTGGCTCAGTATTACAATGGGCTGAGATGGCAGAGGCATGAATCTTAATGGAGGAGAAGGACAGGCCTCTGTGGAGCAGCTCTGCTAGGTAATCCAAGTTTAGAGGTAAGGAGGGCACTGCTGTGTCCTTCCCTTGAGACTGATTCCAAGAACAATGTCTTTTCCACTTTTCAGCATAGGATTTCCTAGTACTAGGCCTTCTGGCTTCAAGAATGACATTCAGCACCTGTTTGCTGAGGGTTGCTTGCGGGGTATTCAAGGGATAAGTCAGGCTGCAAGGTTTAGGGTTTGCAATTGTGGATGCAAAAGCTGTCCCTCATGCTGAGACAGCAGGGTAGGAGTTTGGTGAAGGTGCCAGGGCGGCACTGTCAGGCTACATAAGAGTGGGAACCAGTGCTGGTGTGGTCAGTCTGGGGCAACAAGAATTGCCCTTGGTCTGTCCTGTTCTATCTTGAGTAATACTCTTGAGAGAAGGGGCAGAGGGGGAAAGGCATACATTGAGAGGTTTTCCCATTGAAAGGATAGGGCATCCACCTTCCAGACCCTGTTGTGAGGGATCCTGGTGCAGTATTTGCTCTACTGGTGGTTCTCGGGGGAGGGAAAGAGGTCCACCTCTGGTGTTCCCCACCTCTGGATCAGAAGGTTGATGGTGTTGGGTTCCAATTTTCACTCGTGTGGGTATAGGAGATTTCTGCTTAAGTCACCTGCCAGTGAATTTTGTTTTGTCTGACAGGAATTGAGCTTGTAGATGCACTTGGCTGCTCAAGGCTGTGTTCCACAGGGCCATGGCTAACCTGCAGAATGGGTAAGAATGGGTTCCCCCCTGCTTGTTTATGTACCACATAACTGTGGTTTTATCTGTTTTTATAAGCAGTTGTCCTGGAAGGATTAGGTGTCTGAAGGCTGTCAGAGCATTATGTACAGCTAGCATCTCTTTTTGATTGATGTGCAGGAGAATCTGCCCTGGGATCCACTGGCCCTGAATGCATTTGTCTGTCATGTGAGCCCCCCATGCATAGTCTGATGAGTCTGTTGTCAGGGTTTGGGTGGCGAGGGGTTGAGTAAAAAATAGTCCCTTGTTGTGGTTGCATCTTCTGCCCACCAAAGGAACTCTGCCCTTAGACAAGGTATGATAGGAATGACTGTTTCCAGGTCCTGAGAATGTTGGCACCAAATACATTTTAAGTACCATTGAAGTTTCCTCATATGCAGTCTTGCATATGGAATTAGCAGAATACATGTGGCCATGAACCCTAGGGCTTACAGTATTTTCCTTGCAGATGACTAGGTTCTGGTGGCCATTTGTTTGAAGTAGTTTGTCAGATAGCTCTGTTTTTCTGAAGTGAGAAATGCCATCTGGGAAGTTGTGTCCAAGCTTGCTCCCAGGAATACAGTCTTTTGACTGGGTACCAGTTGTGATTTCTTTTCATTGATGTTGTACCCCAATGAAGTGAGAAGGCTTTTTACAAATTCCAGGTGCTGAAGTAGCAGTTCCTGACTGTCCGCCTGAATCGAGCAGTCGTCCAAGTATGGGAAAATCTGGATATTTCTCTGCCTGCAGTATGCAATGGCTGGAGCTAGGCACTTTGTGAATACTCTGGGTGCAGTAGATAATCCAAAGGGAAGTGCAGAGAACTGACAGTGCATAGAATCTGCCCTGAAGTGTAGATATTTTCTACATGACTCCCTTATGGGGATGTGCAGATAAGTTTCTTTTAAGTCCAGAGTGACTAACCAGGCATCCCTGACTAGCATAGGGAGAAGCTGTTGCAGGGTAAGCATCTTGAATTTTGGGACAACCAGAAAGGTGTTGAGAATTGACAGATCCAGGACTGGGCACCAAGAGCCCTATTTTCTGGGCACCAGGAAAAGTCTGGAGTAGAAACCCTGACCCCTTTGTTCTACTGGAACAGGTTGAATAGCTCTGATATTGAGCAGGGAAAGTACTTGCTTTTGAGCCTCTGCCCACTGGTTTGGAGAAAGGTCTGGAAACCCACTTGGGGTTGGGAGTAAATGGAAGTAGAATTTGTACCCCTGGGATACAATGTTTAGGATCCATTGGTTCTGAGTAATAGACATCCAGTTTTTTGCATGAAGGGAAGTTTTCCTCCTAGGGACACAAGTAATTAGGCAGGGCTAGGAAGGATAATTGAAAAGTCATTGTGAACTTTTTCCATAACAAGGTGGCTTACCACTCCCTGTTTTTGAGGTGGGGGCACTCCATTGTTTAGATCTCTGCATACCCTGAGACTGTAGTCTGGGTGGCCTGTTTCCCCTGGGTTTGGTCTGGGAAGGCCTGGATGGGGCTGGAAAGAACCATTTTTTTGAAGACCAATGCCTACTGAATCTAGGTGGCTGCACTTGTAAGAATTCTTTGACAGTTTGCATAGATTTAGCTTTTTCTTCCATCTTTTTAAGAACTTCTTCTGCTTTGGTGCCAAACAAAAAGTCCTTATTTAAAGGAGCGTCTAGTAATTTGGATTTGACATGATCTGGCAATGTTTGTTCCTTCAGCCAAGCATGCCTTCTCAGTACAGACCCAATGACTGCAGCCCTGTAAGAAGCTTTGAGGGCATCAAAGCCACACTGCAAAGTATGCTTACTAACTTGGTTTGCAGAATGCATTAGCTCTTGTAAATCTTTATTTTCTGCACAATCTGGAAGTAACACCATTTTTTGTTTAATTAGTTCCATAATATGTTGCTGGTACTTCAACATGTGAAACTGGCAATTCAATGCCCTGATGGTAAGAGTTGCAGAGGTATAAACCTTCTTACCCTATCTGTCTAAAGCTCTGGAATCCCTGTCCGAAAGGGTAGGATTTTTGGCTGTAGTAGCCTTAAAACCTTTAGGTCCCTGGGAAATGGTCTCTGGATCAGCAGTAGGATTCTTGAAGAGAAATTTGTGGGAATCAGGTACTCTGTAGTACCTGTCAGGTTTCCTAGGGGCCGGGGGTAATGTATCTGGAGTAAGACTGGATTCCATAAAAACAGAATCTACAACATCCAGGACAGGGTGTATAGTTAGAGGCCTGTGCTGAGGCAACTCTAAAAATTCTCTGAGTCTCTTTTTGGATTGAGGATAGTCTTGGCATTTCCAGTGGAAATGCTCTCTTAAAGTATGCAAGGTTTCACCAAAAGAAAAATTCTCTGGAGGGGAGGCAGAGTGAATGGATTCCTCTGCATCTGAATCCTCATTGGTTGATAAGGGCATGTCCTAATAATTAGAAGGGTCAGAGTCATCGGACTCCTGGTCTGTAGAATCATTAGGAAACTCAGTTCTTTGTCTTTTAGCAGGGGAAGGCTGGCTTACCCTAATTAGGGTGATAAAGTCTTCAGCCATTCTAAGCATTTGTTTTTGTGGCATGGGAGCTTGAGCATGTGCTTTGGTCGTTGGTTTTCTAGGCATAGTGCGTACTCTGGGCCTAAGAAACCCGGAACTTTTGGCTAAATATGAAGTTGTCAGTTTGATCCGACCATCGGTAGGTCGGAATACGCCCTCAGAAGCCTGTGCCTGTACAGCGGCTCTGGACCCACCCAAGGTAGAGACATCTGCAGGTTAAATACTCGAAGAAGCATCTCGCGGCATTCCAGACTCTGAATGGGTCTCAGCAGAGGCCTGCGAATCCATAAAAGTGGGCATAAGGGTCTGCAAAGGCACCTCACTGAGTACTGGCAGACTGGCAACTAGCTTAACGGAAACTCGTCGGTAGTTTTGGACCTATCTCTGTCTTTATCTTTACATTTTTTCGGAAGATTGGTAGTCAGATGGCTTACCAAAGCCATTACAGAATACAGACAATGACAGCGAAAGAATTTAGTGACAAAGATAGCCCGATGACGAATGGTTCAGGCGTTAAACAAGGCGCAAAACCAACAGCGAGGGATGTTGTGGTCTGGGCCTAAACAGGTGACGCAGTAAGAATGTAAATCTCTGTGAGGTATTTGCTTTCCACAGGCAAGACAATCATTAACTTTTTCTGACATCGGTTAGAGCAAGAAAAAAGGATCCCCAACGGGGTACTTAGCTTTAGAAGACTTCAGGATTACAAACTCGAAAACAAAATTTTCAGGTAGCAGCTGACCGACACTTGCGAACTGCTTCTGGCTCCTCCTCGGCAAGAAAGACTGATGTAATGGCGTCAGCTGCCTGTTTTATACCCCTGACAACCTGATGTCATGGAAGAAGCAACAGCATCTAATGCAGAAATACTAAGACTCTGGTATTCGGGTCAACTGAGGGCTACCTGCAGGCAGATAACCCAAGTGTGATGACTGCAACAGTAGAACACGAAGAACATCAACAGTTGTGCTTCCTACACACCCAAGCCTGCTGTGACACTTTTGGAACACAACTGCAGCTGTCTTCTTCTGCTTATCCAGTGCCACACCACCAAATCACAGCTTGTCAAAGAAGTCATCAGCGATACCACTACTTTTCCGATATATTTTATATATCTATATATATATATATATATATATATATATATATATATATATATATATACATATACATATACATATATATATATATATATATATATATATTTTTTTTTTTTACAAATATTTTCTATAAATGTTATTAGGCTAGTTCTAGGACTTCTCTGAAAGCCCTTTGCTACAGGAAAGACTAAAGCCTGAGCGCAGTGCTTCCTCTGGTTGCATATGGTATCACCCACTGCTTCCTCTGAGCAAAACTATCATTTGGCATTGAGAGTGTTTCATTAATCTCTCAAAATCACCCATCCTGGACTTCACTGAATCCCATCCTTGTGATTCTTATATTTTCTTAGCTCCCTAGTACACACAGAAAAGGTTTTATCACTGTTAAATGGAATAGCATTTTTTTTCTCCATTTTTGACTTTCACTTTGCTGAATACCTGAACATTTTGGACTACTTTAAGTGATACTGTGCTCACATTCTAGGTTTTCCTTATACCTGCCCACCTAAAGCTCATGTCTATCTTTAACCTTGCCCATCACCTCTTTTATAAGGGGCATTTTTTACACTTTGACTTGACTGTTTCACAAAAAAGGCTTTCTCACTGTTTTCAGCTCTCTTCCTGACTTTTTTGTTTACTTTTTTTTTACTACTGGATTTCCAAAACACTCAGCTACTTTAACAAAGGTAGCCTCTCTTGATGTCTGATACCATTACTGCTTGCACAGCTCGTTTTTTTAGTTAGGTTTATCATGAAACCCACTGCTACACCATCATCTGTTGCTAGATGAATATGTAAGTACTACACACAGAGTCTGATTCTTACCTTAACCTGCAATTGAGAATGCAAGTTGTAATGACTGTTCCTTACAAGGAGTGTTCTAAGGACAGATGCTTGAGACATTCCTGCATGGATCTTTAATTTGTATAAAAGAGAGCTAGACATATTCCATTTTTAGCAGGTCATTCAGTACAAATCAATATTATGCCTCCATTAACAACAGTCTTGTTAGCTTAACCCATGGCCTCACAGAGTTAGAATAACAAACGCAGTTTAAAACTGGCACTCCCCTTCCCTACTTATGCCCCAAGTTACATTTAATCACAAAATATCACATAGCAAAATGAAATCAAAGATCAGTCAGCTAACTCGAGGAGAGGGTTTACTAAATATGATCATGCCCCTTCTTTGGGGGGAAAGGTTAAAACGGAAAGCAGCAGCACTGAGATCTGATCAAGTAAAGCAGTCTCCTTTTTTTTAGCTCATATTTCCAGAAAAGTAGGAAAATTCTCTAAGGCATTTTGCAGCTCAGACAGTCTTTATTAATATAATCCCAGAGTTACACAAAGAGGTGAGGTAGCTCCGGTTACATTTGCAATTACTGATAATCTAGCATGTCTAATGACTCAGCACTTAAATTACAGATAATGATCCAAGACGGCATACCATGACATGCATGTAGACCAGTTGTATTGATAAATATGACTGATGGGTTACATCACTTTTTAGAGAAACATCTTACCAGCTATCACATGTATTTGCATATAAGTAAAAACTTATTTAAGATTTAAATTATCCAGGCCTGTGGAAACCAATAGCAAAGACAGTAAACATTTGTAACGAAACTGAAAGCAATTCCTTCCTTTTCTAATTAATGCAGTTTGCCCTCTAAAATATATTTCTGCCTTCCACTTGGCAAATGGCTTTCAGTTTATTGAAAAGTCTGCGCCACTAGATGGCTAAACAACTTCTGGAGTGGAGTTCGAGTTATTTGTCATAATTACAGACTTGCAAGCACACAACCAACTGTATTAAAATAAAGAAAATACATGTTCTCTTTCTACCTACAACAAAAAGAGAAAGTAGGATAAGTCATGTAAGTGACACAATCTTTAAAGGACATACCATCTTCTGAGCTTCAAACATCAAGCTGCGATACAGCTGTGCAAACTGGCTGTACGTGATATCACCATTCCTTAGTTCAACATCCTAAGTAAAGAAAAATGGCAAAATAGGTAACTCAGAATAAATTAAATTACTGTATACAAGAACTTTGTGAGATGTAGTATGGATAGGGGCTTTATTTACATTTTTTTTATTGCTGGTTTAAAGTACTGATTATTTCTTCAATAACTGAGGAGATGTGCTCCTTGGATGTAAGCCATGCAAATCAGTTAGTATAAACGATTAAGAACATGCCACGGTGAAGTCCACTAATTACACTCATTCTAAGAAGTGACAAACAAGGGGTAACTTTACCCCAAACCAAAATATGCCATATAAAATAATTAATTATACAGTTATCAGCAGAACTGAAAAAAATCAGCAAAAGTACAGTTCTTTTTTTAGAATCAATTAAAGTTTAGACAGCTTAGAAATTAAATGAAAAAAGCCATATTTGTTAGACAAAAAGAATTCTTACTCTGAGCTCCAACAAACAAACCAAAATAAACCACAAAGATTCTGGTCAGGCATTAATAAACTCTTACACCCTGGGCATTCAATCACACCTATCCCTTTAGGCTCAGATCACAATAACCCTACTCAAATAGCCAATACTTTTCACACTTTTTTCACAGAGACTATTCAATCTCTTGCTAATCAGCTATCCCCTGATACATCATAATCTACCACCTCCATCACCAATGCACCCCCTTCATTTCACTTTTAACCTGTTCCTACATCCCTTGTCTGTACACTCTTACATAAGCTTAAACCTACCACCCTCTCTGCAGACCTATTACCTGCAGAATCCCTGCAGAAAGCTGCAAAAGCCATAGCCTTCCCAGTATCCATCCTGATAAACAAAGCTATTACAGAAGGAACTATCCCATCAATCTGGAAAATCAATCACATTATCTCCTTGCATAAGGGAGGCAACTCGAATGAATTATCAAATTATAGACCTATAGCCATATTATCTCCAATGGCTAAGATCATGGAAAAATGCACTCATAAACAGCTGTTAAACCACCTAATAAAAAACAATTTACTAGCCAACTGCCAACATAGTTTTAGACCATTTCATAGCACCACCTCTGCTCTTTTATCATTCACAGATTGTATTAATAAGAATCGTAACAAAGATACGTTATCCTCAGCCCTCTTCATTGACCTTTCAAAAGCCTTCGACATGGTTAACCACCACCTACTCATTAATATACTCAAAACGCTGTCTCTAGACACATTAGCTATTCAATGGTTCCAATCATACTTAGATAACAGGCAGCAGGCTGTCCTATGGGAAAATAACCTATCCTTCCACCTCCCAATTGCCCTTGGGGTCCCTCAAGGCTTCATATTAGGTCCTCTCTTATCTATTTTTATAAACAACCTATACTCTGTTATACCTTGTATCCAATATGCAGACGATTCCACGCTAATATGCTCTGCCACCTCACCATCTGTCTTACAGTCCATAACACAAAATGTGTTTAACATAGTCGAAAAATGGCTTCTGCATCAATGCCTCATTCTCAATCCCAAAAATACAAAACTGCTACTATTCACTCCCACACGTCGAACCTCCCCACTTACTTTTACTATCACATCAAGCAATGGCATTATTATATCTCCTGATTGTACTATTAAACTTCTTGGGATTCTTATTGACAACAACCTCACCTTTGATTCCCATATTAATAGTACCATAAAAACAGTCCACAAAAAGATAGGATCCCTATATAGGATTAAATCCTTTTTGTCACCACTAGCCAGGACCACCATTGCCCGTACCCACTTAATCTCTACCCTCCTTTATGCCTCACCTATACATACAAAACTATGTAAAAACAACTTCAACAAACTTGCGATATCTTATAATAACATTGCTAGATTTGCAACTGGATCTGCCTATAGAGCCCACCATTGTGATAATCTTAAACAGCTAGGATGGCTAGAACTGCCAAATATAATACTATTTAATCAATTAACAGTTGCCCACAAGATCCTGTACCACCCTACTAACACAACTATACTTACTAGCTTAATCACCCCCTATAACAACCTCAAACACTATGCTCAGCAAATAAACCACTTGTACAAACAGGCAAAGCTAACAACTTGGCAGGTGACTCCTTGTTTGCCAACACAGTTGGGAAAAACTGGAACTCCCTCCCAAAAGACCTATCCACCATTACCTCTATAGCATTATTTAAAACCAAATTGAAGCCATACCTTAAATCACAGTGGTTATGCCCTTGTTCCAACCCAGACTAACTACCCCTAATTTCTCAAGGCATTACTGTACAAACTAGTTTACTTGTCTGTTAACTTCTAAGAGAGTGTATACCCTAGTTACTTTTTTAAGTCAAATAAAACAAAAGTATTTCTCTTATACTATATTGTTAGCAAAATGTTTTCATGGCTAACCATAGCTGAAATGTATCATGATTCTGTTTACAGAAATGTAACAAAATGCAATGTACAGGATGATTACCTGCACATTCAACTGTACTTCTAAATGTCTCATATTATATATGACAGTGTGTTTAATTTGTTTGTTGGAGCTTTTCTCCCCGGGCCTCTACTGAAAATGGACATATATCCAGTTGGACTAGCCCAGTCAACAAATGTAAAATAAAATAAATAAATATTTTTGCATCAATCAAGGTGCCAGAAGTCAATGCACCAGTGCAATAAATCTGTTAAACAAAAGATAAAATTAAAAATTACATGGCACAGACATATGAGGGTCTCTTCATCAATTGTAAACTACAGAATTCTGAAACTAGAGGAAAATATATAATATGAAAATTATATCTGATGTTCTCTGAGTGGGTAGTGAAGGGGCTTTGCTCTCCCCACTCCACTAGCAGAGCTCTGCTCTTGACTTTGCACCCCCTAATTATTATCATTATTTCTGGGTTCACACAACATTAAGAATATCCCCTGCATATTTTCATTCTGTCAGACTCGTATCCGTCATTAAGAATGCTGTGATTCAATAAACTGTCAGTTTCCTAGCAAAGACAATTGTCTCAGAAAGCAGAGACAATAGATGCATGCTTACTTAATTACAGTAAAGTGCAATAAGGAAGATTAAAATACATCTAAAATACTGCAGGTTTGCTGAGTTTCTGACAACAGGTATAAAAATACTCCATATCACTGGTCCCAGTACTGAAAGTCATAGTGACTTGATCGGAGGCTCACCTTTGGCCACAGAAATCTGAATATTTCTCACACACACACTAGAATGCAATTCAGAGGGTTGGTTCAATGGTTCCATCTTATGGAAAAGCATAAAGTGAAAATGGACACAGAACAGTAGACCAGAAAAGCAATGGTTACATAAATTCTACCTTTTCCTTATTAAAGAGCTACTCTTCTCTTTCCACTGCTATGTTATATTCTCCTTGGGAGAGGCAAACGTTTAACCTGCAAGTTTCTTTCAATATTTGCTGTAATAGTACACAATTCATTAGGTAGGATGAGCTGAAAAGAAAGGAGTGTCAGATTTAATGCAATCAGGCCACAGTGGTGCATCGGTTAGCGTTGTCGCCTCATAGCAAGAGGCTCTCTGGTTCAATTCTCAGCTGGAGTGCCTTCTGTGTGGAGTCTCCATGTCCTCCCCACGATCGACTGAAATTTAAAAGACATGCAGGTAGGTGCGTGTGTGTGGATGCATCTCCTTTGAAGGTTGGGCGCAAGGCTGGTAACTCAACACCATAAAAATTACTGCCAATCATAAGCGGACCAGAGATCCACTGTGGTGACACCTAACCAGGAAAAGCTGAAAGACTTTTTAGTAAGTATCTTCATGAAAACAATGGTTCTGCCTTGAGAGCTAAAGAAAATAAAAATCTTGCAAATTACCTGCAGTTGTATGTTGATTTACACTGCACAGGTCATGTTGATGAAAGAATATACAGTCAATCCTTGCTCCTGGGTATTAGAAGTGACTCTATATTCATTCCATCACTCCTACCTCTGTATCTCACAAAGGTTTTGCTCATACCAGTGTTGGTGAGACACACTTGGGATCACAATGTGCACAAATGGAGTCATTGGATTCAAAGCATAATGGCTATCTTAACTGCAGGCTTACAGCTATGTCACCGACAATGTGCTCACACAGGAACTGACTCAACAAGGGAGTTAGGTTACACATGGAAACACTTATTAAATCCCTGAACTGAGTTTGTTTAATAGCAGGTAATCTAGCATGAAGAAACCTCATACTGAAATGGATACAATATTGACAGATACAAGAAAGGTTGCATCATGATGTTAGGTGATGAAAGCTAGCTGGAAAATAAAGCCCAGTTTAAGCGCTATAATATTGATTGGAAAGGAAACAGCCTGAAAAAACGCCAAACCCTCCACAGTTTTGAGGTTTTCAGTAGTGAGATCACCAGTTCTATAATGGAGACACACATTTAATTAACCTAAAATAAGCTAATGAGGGTAACACCAACAAAATATAATCAAATAACTTTTAGAGGAAAGTCTCCAAATTATCTGTTGGATAACAAATGAGGACATAACTTCAATTTTGCTCCAGCACAGAGGATATAATCCAAGGAGTAGGCTGTCCCTCTAGTACTTGAGTCATTTTAAAGCTAGAATTAAAACAGATGTCCACTTCTCTATTAATATTATTCAACCAAGGGCACTAGACATAATTGCACCACCATATACGAAAAAAAGTCTCATTAAGTAAGGCCTTTGTACAAAAAGGTCAGGCTGCTCACTTATAGTTTGTTAGAAACCACACCCAACTTATTGTACACTGACATGGAGTTTTTCAACAACGCCTTAGGCAGGGCAATCTAATCAGAGGTTACATATACTAATCAGTTATGAAAATTTGACTATTTGGCTTTCTCAAAGGAGGCAGAAATAACTCTATTCCCTCAAAGTTCACCACTGAGTAGAATTTTCACTTCAAAACAGTGAAGTAACTCAAGCTGGAAGGGGTGGGCCCAGCTCCGAATAGGAGAATCTCTAACAACTCTGGTCTGATGCCTCCTCTAAATATCCACCCATTTGCAAAGGGAAGCTGCATGCAGTTTGGATACCAGGACAAATAAATGGGAAAAGGGTAACAAGTATTTCCACTATCATATAATAAACCCATACCAAAAATGACAGAACGAGTTTAATCCATTGCAGGAACAAAACCTCCATGGGTGATGTAATTCAGTAGACAAAATTATAGCCAGCTAAAAATTAAATATCAATAAAGTGTAACAAAAATCAAAATGCTAAAAAGTAGGCAGAAATTAATTTAGTAAATATGAATGTCAGTGATCAATGCAAAACTGCACAGGTTAATATGCACTGAAAGGGGTCATTCAAAAGATGCAAACAACCCTCAGATATAAATTTTAATACTTCAATAAAATCCCAATACTTCAATAAATTATCTGTCAAAATGGAAGAATAAATCCAAACCATGATGTTTTGAAAAGAGACCCATCATAAAAGGATGCATCATTAGAATGAAAACAGATGAAGGTACAGTCATGGCTTGCAGTACGGACAGTTCACAGCTAGACTTCATAAATATACAAAAAACAAAAAAATACAACAGAATCAGACTCATAGGTTTACAGGCAGTACTGATGATGCACATAGTTAAGAACAAAAATGGCCAATACAAAGTGCTTCTGTCAAAGCAGAGTCTTAATTAAGCAAAACTCCAATTATAGAGCACTGCAAACATACTCTGTGGTTGAAATATGAACTATAAGCCAAGTTATCAAAATCTTCACCATTAGGTCACCAGTTGAAATCAGCTGGATATCTGCTGTTAGCAAATAAGCCATGAACTTATCCAAGTTCTGGATTTGTAATGAGAAAAGGTAATCCAAAAGACAACCATATTTTCAGTTGAGCTCAAACATGGAAACTGAGGGTATGCATTTCCATAATCACAGCAAAAAGTCCTATTCTAAACAGGGCAAACTCAAAGCACTGTAGTAACATAGGTAAATTGTGGCTTTACAATGTAACCAGCCACCAAGTACATTTCTGAAAGTGTCCACAACAATAAATTCACCAACCAGCAAGTACATTTCTGACAGTGTCCACCAAAATAAATTCAATAACTATCAATACAGCATCAGTAATATTTAGTCAAATAGCTCTACAAACAATATAACCAAACAGACCAATACAAACAACTTGATTACAGATTAAAATCAAAGAAAGGCAGATGCATTAGAAAAACAGGTAAAAACTTTGATTTTCCAAATGCCTGGTAGCTCCACATAACAGACTGCTCTTTCTCTCAGTCAGCTACCTCTAAAGGGAGGAGAAAGTCAAACCAAGAACATTGTGCAAGCAGTCACAAGTTAAACTGGAACATTAAGCCATTTAAAGGTTAGTAACTTCAGCAGGGTCAGAGGGTTTAACCAACACAATCACATTGAAGAGAAGTCTGAAGGAAACCACATGGTCCATGGACTGCAGAACTGTAACAGACAGATAAGAACTTATTAGCATTTGAAAATCAGACACTCTTGTCAGCTAACAATGTGGCTAAATGTCACAGTCTTGTTTTTCACATCCTTGATCTTGATCCTAAACTGTCATGCAGGCAGGTAGGCTTCAGAATAACCTGGAGGAGACAGAGTCTAGACCTACGTCAGCAAGTGAAGGAAGGAGAAAGTTCACAATCAGTTGTGCCAAATTCCCCACTGAGGTCTGCAAAGATTGCTCCTGTTAGAAGCCTTTTATTCAGAATGGAGAGAAAACTGTCATTTAATATCTACATAGCAGTCATAGCATCTACCTGTCAAGAATCCATGAAGACCACTGTAAAAAATGTCATAGTCTATCAAGTATTTCCAGAGCTATCCAGAAACCATCTCCTCCTTGACTTAAAGTGCCTGGTGAAAGAACCTTTGATTAAGCTGGGGAACCAACTACATAGTGGGAAAATACGTTCTTTTATAGGTCCACATGTAGTTAGTTACTAAGCATGTAGTCTAGGACCACTGAAGAATCTAGCCCAATTTCCCAACTGCCCCAAAACACTGTCTGGTTAGGCAACTTGCTCACAGCCACATATTAGACAAATGAAAGCCGAGAGAATCAAACCCTGGACTCCAGAAAGCAGCTCATTAACAGTTATTAGCCTTAATGCTCTGAGCTGACAGGCAACTGTTTTTCCCCACTACCTTTAACATTGGATGGCTCAAGAACCAAACTCTGCATCTTCCACACAGAAGGTAAAAAAAAAAAATATAAAAAAAGAGCTGATATGTGCCAAATAAGAAAAGAGTAGCCTATTTGCAAAGATGTACATGAGCAGCTCTCTGCGCAAAAATCATGAAACCTAACAACTAGGCCATATAGCTGGGAGATCTCGGGCAGATTTTAGGGAAAAAGGATGCAGTCAGTTGTTTCCAGGACAGCCAGCCTCAATAAATGACTAGAATAAATGATAGACCTATTTGGAAACAATCCCATTAAAACAAAAAAGAAGGACTGTGCAAGTTTAAGAAGTCCAAGTTTCCCATATGAAGCATTTCCAAAAAGGAGGACAGAAGCTGGAAAAATATTCCATCAATTAAGTTTCTTTCTAAATAAGTGCTGGTTGACTGGGGTTGCTTGTCTATCCATTAGGCCACTTCTTTGTATTTCCCGACCTTCACATTTACTGGCATTTGATTACTGGAAAAGTCTGACTGGGTAGGAGTGCATTTTCAGCGGAGGTTTGGGGAGAAAAGCCCCAAAGTATTACAAAACATTTACGAACAATAACTTTACAGTCTTTAAAAATAATACAAAAAACAACTACAGTTTAAATAATTATCCCAAACAAAGACATGCGTTTGGAGGGTTTCTCCCCGAGCCTCCCCTGAACATTGGTTTTGTTCCAAGTCAGACTTTCCCGGTTAACAAATGCTAAATAAGTATACCAAGTTACACATAATATGAAAACATTTGTTAACAATAGATGCAAGCTATATGACAACGACTAAACAGAGAAATTTTAGGTTTAAAGGTAAGTTAGTAAAATACAAACAGGAATTGCAATACGAAGCGAGAGAAAAGCAGGCTTATGGTATATTTAAAGAGAAAGTCATGGGACAGAAATTAATAGAAGTAAGGAAGTGAGTGAAGAATAATGTATGAATAGGTATTTGCTCATATTTAGGGATATAGTTTATGCTGGTGTGGAGCATGAACACAGCAATGCTAATACTAAACAAGTGCTGTTTGTCTGACCTGAAAGCTTTGTTTTATTAAACACTTGTTTAGTATTAGAGTTGCTTGGTTTATTTTATACTATATCCAGCTTTATGAACTAAGCTTTGTTCTGCAACTGCTTGGCTTTTTTGAGAGTTGAGCATGAACAGAACCAGCTTTTGGCTAAGAAGTCTTTCAGAATGGATTTGAAGGACTTGGGGGGGGGTATTGACCTGATAGATGTAGATAAGGAGTTCCAGGCCTTAGCAACATGGTAAGAGTACTGCCAATGCCCAGAAGATTTGATAGGTTTGTGGACAAATAGGAGTTTTTAGTCACTGGATTGCAATGGCCGACTAGGAACATAGTTGTGGAGAATGTTATTTAGGGCTGGACAAGGAGATGGATTCTGGATAATTTTATAGGTGGTAAGAAGTTATATACATTTATTTATTTATTTCAGTTTGTTAATCGGGAAAGTCCATTGGGCCAAGGTAGCCCGTTTTCAATGGAGGCCCGAGGAGAAAAACTCCAGACAGAAAGACAATATTAAAATATATTTAAAAGTGATAACTAGTACAGCATATAAGAGCAACAAACAATTCAAATATAAGAACTAAGTCAACCACTTATAAGATATTTACAAGAACAACAAATTAATGCTCATTTAGTACATCATAATTGTAGACAAAAGAATTTAAGCAATGGCAGAGTTTTGAGTAGGATAAGATAGAGATAGGTGTCAGGATTCAGGTAGGATGAGTATAGGAGCATTCCCAGAGAGAGGAGAGATGAGAGTGGAGTAAGGTTTTAAAGGAAGGAAGATTTTGGGTAGTTCTGATGCAAGGGGGAAGAGAGTTCCATAGTCTAGCAAGGGATAATGATAGTAAAAGTTGCCCTGGTGAATGTAAAGGTTTGTAAAGTTCCAAGAGGTTCTGATTTGTGGATCTAAGTGTTCTGTGTGGCTGGTGAAGTTTTAAGGAAGAGGAGAGTGATGGACAGCTAGAGAGTTTAAAAATGAGCTTGTGTGCTACTGTCAGTTGAATGAAAGTTAGATAGCCTGGGAGTTCCAACCAGTTTAGTGCAAAGGGAGGGGATGAGGTAGGTGGTAGATAGGAGTTGTCTAGATGAAAGAGAAAGGTAGCAGCTGTGTCGATAAGGCATTCTGAGTTTTTGATGTTTTTTTTTTTTTTATATTGGTTTGTAGGTGGATGTCAAACTTTAGCTGGTTATCGATAAGGACGCCCAGAAGTTTTGCATGGGGAACTATTTCAATAGATGTTTTGTTTAGACTGAGTATAGAGAAGGATGCTTTGTCAACAGCAGTATGTCTAGAAAGGGTAAAAATCATTATTTTGGATTTGTAGGCATTAAGGGCTAGATGGTTGTCAAGCATCCAGGACTCAGTGGAGGAGAAGGCCTCGAGTAAGATTTATTAATATGGGTAGAGTTTTAGCAGAGAAGATGATAATAGAGTCGTCTGCGCATTGCACAAGTTTAGCATTGGGGATCTTTTGGTGGAAATCATTGATAAAACTATTAAATAGTAAGGGACCCAATATAGAGCCTTGAGGTACACCTGTTTGGGTGTGAAGGAAAGAGGAAGTACAGTAGTTCCATTTTACAGCTTGTTCCCAGGCTGAAAGATAGCTGAACCATTTGAGAGAAGAAGAAGAGAGATTAAGATGAGAGAGTTTAGAAAGCAGCAGCTGATGAGAGACAGTATCGAAGGCCTTGGATAAGTGGAGGAGGAGGATAGAAACTCTGTTGTGTAGGAGTCAGTAGTTGGTTGTCAAGTAGGTAGGATAAAAGTTGCAGGTGAATACATTTTTCGAGTATCTTGGAGATAGGGAAATGGATAGCAATAGGGCGAAAGTTGGAGATTGAAAAGTTGTTACCTCCTTTGTGGAGGGGGATGATGAAGGCTTTTTTCCAGAGGTGTGGTACGTAGGATTCCTGGATGGAGCGATTTATTAGGATGCTGATGGGAAGGGCTATGCCATCAGTGGCTAGTTTGAGAAAGTTGGATGGAATGTCATCTGGAGCATTAGAACAAGGTTTTAACTTTAGTAGGAGCTTTTTTATAGTGTGGGTAGGAATGGATTTGAGAGTGAAAGGGGAGGACTGAGAGTTATTGGAGGTTGAATCCTTGGTTTCAGATATGTTGGGGGGTATATTATTAGGGAAAGATGAGGTGAGTTTGCCTATGGAGTCAATGAAAAAGGAGTTGAACTGGGTAGCTAGGTGGAGGTCAGGTGAGTCTGGGTCAGGGCAGGTGTTCTCTTTTTTGCCTGGAGATAGTACTGATGCAATGCTATTCCAAAACTTTTTGGGGTTGGTTTTATGATTATTTTGAAGTTTAAGATAGTAGGATTTATGGTTGATGGCTATTTTCTTTACTTGATTTTGCAGTTGCTTGTATTCGGCAAGAGAGTTGGGAGTTTTTAATTTTTGACAGTACTTCCAGGTCTTGTCTCAGAGATGCATAAGGACTTTTGTGTCTTTGGTTAGCCAGGGGGCTGTTTTGGATTTGAGTTTTTTGCTTCTGCAGGGGGCAAAGCTATTAAGTAGATCAGTGAAAACTTTATTGAAGTGTGTGACAGCGGCGTCTAAAGGAAGGGACCTTAGAGGGTTCCAGTTTAACTGTTTTAAGGCATTAGAGAAGAGGGGGTATATATGTTAGTTGACGGCATAGTTCTAACCAATTTAAGCTTTTTAATAGTATATACTGGCGAGTTCCTAAAAAGAGCATTTGCTATAAATTTAGCAACTTTGTAAAAGTATTGTTCAGGTTTTGATTTTTGTGATGCCTGAAGGTTAGTAAGGATGGGAACGTCATAAAGAAGTGTGGGAGCAGATAAGTAGTGGCCACATTAAGGTGATTTAAAGAAATAAAATAAATTTTCAAGCCACTCTAACAAGTAATTACATCTGTACTGATGGCTAAGTGTCCTCTCTGAAGTTTTTACTAAGACAATATGATTTGGTCATGCCAGACTATTTGAGGACATTTTCTCCAAGTCGTCACCTTTTTCATGTGTAAGCCATAAATGGATTGCAGGAAAACAGAAGATGCTTAAGTTACCACCAGGGGAGTGGCCTATGCTAATTTTCCATGTGTTCCAGAAATGTATGTGGGAAAGAATTTACGCATCCAAGTGATTCAGAATCTTAGTGGTCTGTGCAGGCAGGGTTAGTTAGGGGATCAGTGGAGTCGTATCTCTCAACTTTCCCTGATTTCAACTCAAATTTTAGCTGTGTCCCTCTTAGTCCCTCCAAGCACTGATGACTCCTGAAGAAATGGTGGTGAATTACACTTTAAAAATAATGGCAATAGTTCTAGACTTTTTTATTTCATCAAAGGCATGTTAATTCACATTCCATTAATCTGTCAATGTCTCAGGTTAATAGGACTGATATTTTAAAAGTATCCTGTTTGTTTATGGATTGATCCCTGATTATTTTGAGATTTGTCCCTGATTGGTTAAGAGCTATGAGTAGAATAGACGTGTGTGTGTGTGTGTGTGTGTGTGTGTGTGTGTGTGTGTGTGTGTGTGTGTGAGACTGGGGGGTGGGGGTGGGGGGGGGGGCATAAGTATGGTGACTGCCTGTCAGTGTTGGACTGTATGTGTGCAGTTTGGGCAGGAGGCTTATACCTTTCAACATCCCCATTCAAGACTTCAGGGCAAAGCATGTAACACTGGGGAGGGGGGAAAATGGCCAATTCCAGGGACACTTTTTAAAAATTACTTTAATTCACTTTAAAATATAACAGAACGGGTTTTGCATCATGATGCATTTTCTGAACAATAAGAAGCACAAAACTCTAATATCTACCAATATCAACTGACCATAATGAAAACTTGATTTGCATTACCAGGGTCAGGGCAAAACTAAGAGGCAAAAATCAGGCATGTTCTATAAAAAGTACAGTTTTGTACCTACTATAAATGTAGATGTTCGAGTGCTCATACAGCTGCAGTCATAACAGATGGGTTATCCTGCCGTCAGGCGGGTCCTTGGTCGGCCGAATTCCAAAGTCTAGGTCCGGCGTCGGTTGTCGTCACTTTTTCCCTGACGTCAGTGTGGCAGGGGTATAAAAGAGGCAGCCGACGCCATTTTCTTCAGTTTTTCTTGCCCCAGATGTCAGGTGCCCCCAGAAGGAAGGCAAACATAATGTTATGCAAAAATGCAATGTTGATAAATCAAAAACAGTAGTTGCAAGCAAATACACCATAAAGGAATACCCCAAAAAGGTTATATGAAAAGTGTTTGTCATAAGGCCTGTCCTAAGAGGGGATGGAGGGAGGGAAACCTGGACTGCAGCTGTATGAGCACTCGAACATCTACATTTATGGTAGGTACAAAACTGTACTATGTTCATCGTGCATACAGCTGCAGTCATAACAGATGGGTAGAATCCCAAAGCTAAGTAAGGGTGGTAGGCACTAAGTGGAACTAGGAGGGGCTAGGATGCCCTGCAGGACTGCTGTGGCAAAGCCCGCTCTAGATTTTGAGTATAGTGGGAGGTGATAGTGCTTGGAGAAAGTGTGCACTGAACTCCAGGTGGCTGCTTCCAAAATGTCCTTGGTAGGGACCCCCCTGAGGAAGGCTGCAGAGGTAGCTGTGGCTCTGGTGGAGTGGGACCTGATGCATGCAGGCACAGTTTTTCCATGAAATGAGTAACAAAAGCGTATGCAGTGGGCTATCCATTTTGAAATTGTCTGTTTGGAAATAGCCTTTCCTTGAGCACCTGCAGCATAGGACACAAAGAGTTGCTCAGATTTCCTGAATGGCTTTGTCCTGTCCAAATAATGTGAAGTTGTCTGTGAATGTCCAAGGAATGTAGTAGTCTTTCCCCTTTGTTTTGTGGATTAGGATAAAAGGTAGGTAAGTGGATAGTCTGATTCAAAGCTACACTGGATACTAACTTTGGCATAAAGGTAGGGTTGGTTCGTAAGGAAACTCTGTCCTGATGGAAAATGATGAATGGTTGCACAGCCATGAGGGCTTGTAGCTCCGAAACCCTGCGTGCTGAGGTGATAGCCAGAAAAAAGGCTGTTTTCCATGACACGTACTGTAACTCTGTTGAAGAAGCTGGCTCGAAGGGAGGAAGGGTCAGCTTTTCCAATATGAAGTTGAGGTCCCAAGCAGGGACTGGTGGTTTCCTTGGGGGTTTTATATTCTTTGCCCCTCTGAGGAACTGCCTTAAGAGAGGATGAGAGAATAAAGGAGGATCTGTGTTGTATTGTGCAGAAATGGCTGAAGCGTGGATCTTGATGGAGGAGAAGGAAAGTCCATTGTTTAACATCTCAGCTAGGTACTGTAAAATTTGAGGTATATTTATTACCCAAGGATTCTGTCCCTTTTCTTGATTCCAGGCACAAAATCATTTCCATTTGGCGGAGTAGGCCTTTCTAGTAGAAGGTCTTCTGGCCTCCAAGATGACATCCTGCACCTCCTTGGAGAGGAGAAACTGTTGGGAAATCAAGGAATTCTCCATGCAGCTAGATTTAGAGTTTTGAGATGGCTGTGAAGGGTTTTGTAGTTGTGCTGGGACAACAGGAGAGGGACTAAAGGTAGGATCCATGGTGGGGAATGTGTCAGGCTCTTCAGGAGCGGATACCAGTGTTGTCTTGGCCAGTCTGGAGCGATGAGAATCATTTTCGGCCTCTGCTCTGGCTTTTAATAGAACTTTGGGCAGCAGAGGAAGAGGCGGGAAGGCATAGACTGTCAAAGTTGCCCAATTGAAGGAAAGTGCGTCCACTTTCCAGGCCTGTGGATGATAGGCCCTTGAACAAAATTTTTTCAAGTAGCAATTTCTGTGGGTAGCAAAGAGATCTATGTCTGGCTGTCCCCATGCCTGAGTTATCTTTGTGAAAACTTGAGGATGCAACTTCCATTCATGTGGATCTGTCATATTTCTGCTTAGGTTGTCTGCCAGTGTGTTTTCCTTCCCTGGGAGGAATTGTGCCTGTAGTTGAATTTGCAATTTCAGTGCTGTGTTCCATAGGGTCATGGCTTGTCTGCACAGGGGGTATGAATGAGTTCCCCCCTGTTTGTTTATGTACCACATCACTGTGGTGTTGTCTGTCCTTATCAATAGCTGGCCTGGATGCAGTAGGTCTTTGAAGGTCATAATAGCCTTTTGCACGGCTAGCATTTCCTTTTGGTTGATGTGAAGCAGCTTCTCTTTTCGGGTCCATTTTCCCTGGATGCACTGATCTGTCATGTGTGCTCCCCAGGCGTAGTCTGAGGCATCTGTTGTGATGATTTGAGTTGCTTGAGGTACACAGAAAGGAAGACCTGTGTTTCTTTGGCAAGCTTGAGCCCACCACATAAATTCCTTTTGAAGGCATGGAATGAGTGGTATAATTGCTTCCAAGCTGTGGCTGTGTTGAGACCATAAGTTTTTTAGGTACCATTGAAGTTTGCTCATATGCAGCTTTGCACATGGGATTAGTAGGATGCAAGATGCCATGAATCCCAGAGCCTGCAGGACTTTCCTTGCAGTTAGCCTGGTGTAAGTTGACATTTTTCTGAAGTATTGAGACAGTTGCCCTTGCTTGTCTGGCGTGAGGTAGGCCATCTGGGTGGTTGTATCCAAGCTGGCACCCAGGAAAATTATTTGTTGAGAGGGTATTAGTTTTGATTTCTTTTGTTGACTGTGTATCCCAGGAAGTTCAACAGTTTTATTACAAACGCCAGGTGCTGCAGTAGTATGTCCTTGCTGTCCGCTTGGATCAGGCAGTCGTCCAGATATGGGTAGATTTGTATCCTTGCAGTCTGCAGAAGGCGATTACTGATGCCAGGCATTTCATAAACACTCTGGGCGCAGTAGATAAGCCAAAGGGCAATGCAGAGAATTGGTAATGGGTTGAACCTGCAAGAAATCTGAGGTATCTTCTGCAATCTTGTCTAATAGGGACATGCAGGTATGCCTCCTTGAGGTCCAATGTTACCAGCCAAGACTCCTTGCCCAGCATCGGAAGAAGCTGCTGTAATGTGAGCATCTTGAATTTTGGCACCTGTAGATATGTGTTTAGGATGGATAGGTCTAAGATAGGTCTCCAATCTTTGTCTTTCCTTGGTACCAGGAATAGTCTGGAATAAAACCCTTGACCTTGTTCTTTTGCAGGTACCTCTTGAATTGCTTTCATGTCCATGAGAGCTGAAATTTGTTTTTGTGCCTCTGCCCTTTGATTTTATGGCAGGTTTGGCATGTCTCTCATTTTTGGAAGGGTGTGAAAGTGGAACCTGTAGCCTCTGTCTATAATGTCCAGAATCCATTTGTCTTTTGTAACAATATGCCAATTTTTTGAGAATAATGTCAGTTTTCCGCCCAAAGGTGCTGCCATTAAAGCTTTGCTTGGCAGGTGTAGGGGAAGTAATTGTGTCTGTTTTCTAAACGACTGTGATCTATCTTCTCCACCTCTTGGGGTTGGTGCTTGTCACTGTCTGGCTCTGAAAGATCCTTGAGGTTGCCCTCTACCCCTTGGATGCCTGTATCTGCTCCTTTGAGGTCTGTCCGTGGCTGGAAAGGACCAATTTTTTGAAGGCCAGTTTCTGCTGAAACATGGAGGCTGTACCTGCAGGAAATCTTTCACTGTTTGCATTGATTTCGCTTTTCCTCCATTTTCTTTAGCACCTCCTCAGCTTTAACACCAAACAATACATCTTTTTGAAGAGGTGCATCTAATAATTTAGCTTTGACATGATCTGGTAAGGTTTGCTCTTTGAGCCAAGCATGCCTACGTATAACAGACCCTGTAACAGCAGCTCTACATGAGGCCTCTAAAGCATCAAAACCACACTGCAAGGTATGTTTACCCACTTGCTCTGCACCATGCAACAAATCCTGCAACTCTTTTAAATCTGGTTGTTCTGGTTGTGTCATCTTGCTTTTCAGCTGAGATATCAAAAACTGTTGATACTTTAACATATGGAACTGACAGTTTAATGCCCTCATGGTTCAAGTGGCTGAGGTGTACACCTTTTTCCCCCACCTTTCTAAAGCTCTGGAATCTCTCTCTGAAGGTAATGGGTTTTTAGCAGTAGAGGCCTTAATTCCCTTGGGACCCTGTGAAATAGTTTCTGGGTCAGCAGTATGGCTTTTATATAGGAACTGGTGAGAATCATGAACCCGGTAATACCTGTCTGGTTTAACAGGAGCTGGAGGCAAAGAATTTGGATTAAGGCTGGCTTCTGTGTACACATCATCCAATATATCTAAAACAGGAGGGATAGCTAGAGGCCTATGCTGGGGGAGCAGAAGAAATTCCCTGAGCCTTTTCTTGGAATCTGAGTAATCTTGGCCTTCCCAGTGAAAGTGTTCCCTCAGTGTATGCAGGGTTTCCCCAAAACAGAAGTCCTCAGGGGGGAGACCGAGGGAATAGACTCCTCTGCATCAGAGTCTTCGAATGGAGAATAGGCATAATCCTGGGTCCTCAGATAGTTCTGAGGTAATAGAAGCTTGATCTGAGGAAGGGTAGTCTTCCTCTAATCTGGGCCTTTTGTCAGAGGGGGGTTGAGAACCCCTGATAAGAGTAATCAAATCCTCAGCCATTTTAAGCATGTGTTTTTTAAGCATGGTGCCTTGAGAGGGGGTCTGAGGAACCTGTTTTTTGGTTTTCATGGCTGCTTTAGATTTAGTGAAGGCTTTAATAGAGAAGGAGGAAGGCCTGAAGACCCCTTGACAAATGGCAGGCCTGTCTAAATTCTGAGTTTCCCCGCCAGGAGTGGCGTCGGTATCTGTAGTAGGAATGGGGGCCGAGGAGCCTGCGACCTCGGGTACTGAAGACACCGGTAATGCATTGTCATCGGTACTCAGGGGCTGTGAAGGCACCTCGCTGAGTACCAGAGAACCGGTAGTCGGCCTTAGCGTGGTTTCAGTATGTGGTGCGGACCTCGTATGTTGGTCCTTATCTTTGCATTTTTTGCTCAAAACTGGAGTCGGAGTATCCGACAACATAATATAATTACATTTTTTGCCAAAAAAGTGAAGGGCGAACTCCGTCCAACGCTTAACAGTGCGCTTGTTGAATCTAGCACAAAAATGGCAGGCCGAGACATTGTGGTCTGGGCCCAAGCAAGGTATACAGAAAGAGTGGAAATCCTTATGCGGTATTTGCTTCCCACATGAAATGCAATTATTAACTTTGTCTGACATCGGTCTGAGGCAAGAAAAGTTTCCCCAAAGGGGTACTTAGCTTTCAAGAAGACTTCGGCTGAAATACTTTCGTAAATCTCAGGAGCTGGCCGACCGGCACTTGCGAACTGCTTCTGCTTCGGGCACCGCGCGGCAAGAAAGACTGAAGAAAATGGCGTCGGCTGCCTCTTTTATACCCCTGCCGCACTGACGTCAGGGAAGAAGCGACGGCAACCGACGCCGGACCTAGGCTTTGGAATTCGACCGACCGAGGACCCGCCTGACGGCAGGATAACCCATCTGTTATGACTGCAGCTGTATGCACGATGAACATTCAGCTCAGTTCAAAGATATAGGAAGCCAGGTGTGACTGTGTGTGCAAGAGTGAATGGATGAACTTGTCTGTGAGTACAATCAACTGGTGGGGTGTCATAATGAATGACTGTGTGTATACAGAGATGCCTATTAACTTTACACATTGGTAGACTGACAACTGGGCAGACTAGGGCCTGTAAATACTGATACTGGATGTAAACATTGCTGACATAATGTGAAGCACATGGAAGCAGGACAGAGACGCTTCAGTTTCTGCTGCCAGTAACTACTAGAGATGCTTACTTTCACTTTTTTTGGTGTTCCTGGAGCCTGAAGTAAGCCAATCCCCTACAGATCAGACATATGCGGATGTGAAAAGATTAAGTTCCCACTGGAAAGGGTCACTTTCTTCAAAATGGAGAAGTATTTATTCATGGATGCTATCTTGATGTAAACTACTGCACTGTAACACATGGCCACTGCAGTCATTTGTTGATTTATCAGAACCTTTCAAGAAACTGTTTTGCTATTCTCTGCTTAGCTTGGTTGCTTGCCAGCACTTGGTTTCAGAGTTCTGTTTCCTTGTTGTGGTTCCTTAGGTTTGAAATCTGCATACCCTTCCTGTGTCCACATGAGTTTCTGTCATGCATTCCAGTTTCCACCCACATCCCCAGACATACCATATTTAACTGGCAATCACCCAAACTGCCTGTAGGTGTGGGTGTGTCAAGCATATAATTCCCACTTCTCTACTCCACCATCTATTAAGCAGCAATATCTAATATTTATTCTTTTATGTGCCAAGATTTGTTATCAGATCAGTTTTTGAGTGTCTATGGACTCTGTTTCAAACTGAGACTTAGTTTTACTGTGTAAAAATGATGAAAAGTCTATCACAGCCTTCTTTAATTTTATACTTTCTCCCACTTTAAGCTTCTACACGTTTCGCAACTCACAATCAAACCTATTCTATACTACTATTCTAACAAGCTGGGATTTGATTATACCTGTATATTTTTATTACTGTAATACTGCTAAAGAGCTTTTCTTACTGGGGCACTGCTGAAAATGGCACTCTTTTCAGACTTTGTCAGCTTATTGTGGTCAACAAAATAAAAATAAATAAAATAAATCTTTATTTTATTTCCTGACAATGTTCGTCTTCAGTTCATTAGCTAGATTCTCCTCCCTAACTCTTCCACCATTCCTTTTTTCGTCACGCAAGTCATTTAAATGTGAAAAAACTGCACTGTCACAACTTCCACTGTCTCAATACTTCCTCTAGCAGCGTTCCTTAAAAAAAGTGATCTGAAGGCAACTTTGTTTGTTTGTTTCTAAGTTCAAGCATTTGATACACACACAGCCAATGTAACTGATCTCATCTTAAATCATCTGGGCAACACTGTGACTTAGTGGTTAAAAATCTTTTCCTCACCTCGCCAGATTCCAGAGTTCATTCCTGTCCTCCTGTCAGTTTACATCTAGAGTCTGAAAGCTCTCTCTTTGCACTGGTTTTCTCCAGGCACTCTGCACTTTCCCAACTCTATTGCATTTACCTTTGTTTTTGTGGCCCAGGGCATATGGACCAGTTCAGTTGCCTGGTTTACAAATATAAGTAAAGATAGATAAATAAACAAATTATATAAATAAATCTTTTTTAGTATTACATGAGCTGCCACAGTCCCAACTTCAGTGAAATCAGACTGTAAAATGGAAAGAGATGACTTGGACAATCAGTAATAGAGCTTAAACTGCCACTTTTGAGAGTACAGCTATGTCTGCCTCACTTATGATCAATGCAAACCTGCAATAAACTAATTACATGCATTTACAAAGTACTGACCCAAACTTCCTGGAAAAATCTCTTGACACAGTCCCCAAATAACAAATAATGATGACCCAAAAATGGTTTCAAAAGCAGAATAATTCAATATTCTACTCTATTCGGTATTGTATATGCCCCTCCTTTGTTGAAAAAACTGCAGTAGCTATGCTTATTTCTAGTTGTTTTGCATCACACTACCTCAAGTACTAACATGAGGCTCAGTCAGTTGTAAATTACTCTGAAGCCCTATTGATAAATAATACAATGGGCCAGATTCAATAACGCCTACACCAAGTGTACACTGTTCTGAGGTAACAGACATAATGCACACCTTTTCCGCCTAATTTTAGTTTTCCTACTGATATTACTGCAGCTTTAAATATTGGCAGGGATTCATAAAGATTACCACAAAGTGTAGACTACATGTACACTTCGTGTAATCTTTCTGAGTGACTTAGAAAGCCCACTGAGTGACTAGAAAGCCTAAAAAATGTGATAAGAATTTTATTGAATATATATCGTGTACACTTAGTGTAGGCTTTATTGAATCTGGCCCAATATCTTTGGCCTGCATTCCCCTGTTCAGCTAAGAACTAGGAGGTAGTAAAAAAAGAACAAACTTAAGTTTCAGATGGACTTTACTCAGCACTGGTAACCTCATACCTGGGAATACTTCACATACAGTGGATATAAAAAGTTTACACACCCCTGTTAAAATGCCAGGTTTTTGTGATATAAAAACATGAGACCACAATAAATAATTTCAAACCTTTTCCCACCTTTAATGTGGCCTATAACCTGCACAATTCAACTGAAAAACAAAATTTGTTAGGAGAAAAAATATAAAAGATAAAAAGCGCACAATAAGCTGGTTGCATAAGTGTGCACACCCTTAAAGTAATACTTTGTTGAAGCACCTTATGATTTAATTACAGCATTCAGTCTTCTTGGGTACACACCTGCCATCAATTAAAGAGACTCTGATTAACCCCAAATAAAGTTCAGCTGTCCTAGTAGGACTTTCCTGACTCAGTTGCCTGCTACAGCAAAAGCCATGGTTCGCAGAGAGCTTACAAAGCATCAAAGGGTTCTCATTGTTAAAATGCATCAGTCAGGAGAAGGGTACATTCCACAGCATTGGATATACCATGGAACACAGTGAAGACAGTCATCAAAAAGTGGAGAAAATATGGGACAACAGTGATGTTGCAAAGAACTGAACATCCCTCCAAAACTGATGAAAAGACTAGATGAAAACTGGTCAGGGAGGCTGCCAAGAGACCTACAGCAACACTGAAGGAGCTGCAGGAATTTCTGGCAAGTACTTGTTTACTACATGTGACAACAATCTCCCGTATTCTCCACATGTCTGGGCTATGGGGTAGGGTTGCAAGATGGAAGCCTTTTCTTACACAGAAAAACATCCAGGCCCAGCTACAATTTGTAAAACAATACATAAGTCTCCCAAAAGCATGTGGAAAATGTGTTATGGTCTGATTAGACCAAGGTTGAACTTTCTGGCTACAATTCCAAAAGGTACATTTGGAGCAAAACAACACTTCACATCACCAAAATAACACCATCCCCATGGTGACGCATGGTGGTGGCAGTATCATGCTTTGGGGCTGCTTTTCTTCAGCTGGAACTGGGCTTTAGTCAAGGTGGAGAGAACTATTAACAGTTCCAAATATCAGTCACTTTTGGCACAAAACCTTCAAGCATCTGCTAGAAAGCTGAAGATGAAGAGGAATTTCACTTTTCAACACAACAATGACCCCAAACATGCATCCAAATCAACAAAAGAATGGCTTCACCAAAAGAAAATTAAAGTTTTGGAATGGCCCAGCCAGAGTCCAGACCTAAATCCAATAGAAAATCTGTGGGATGACCTGAAGAGGGCTGTGCGCAAGAGATGCCCTCGCAGTCTGACAGATTTGGAGAGCTTTTGCAAGTAAGTGTGGACACATACTGCTAAGTCAAGATGTGCCATGCTGATAGACTCCTACCCAAGAAGACTGAATGTTGTAATTAAATCAAAAGGTGCTTCAACAAAGTATTACTTTAAGGGTGTACACACTTATGCAACCAGCTTATTGTACGTTTTTTATTTTTTATATTTTTCCCCTAAAAGATTTGTTTGTTTTTCAATTGAATTGTACAGGTTATAGGTCACATTAAAGGTGGGAAAAGTTCTGAAATTATTTATTGTGGTCTCATTTTTTATATCACAAAAACCTGTCATTTTAACAGGGGTGTGTAAACTTTTTATATCTACTGTATATTTAATGGAATCAATATATCTAACAGAACTACTGATTTGTATTCGAAACAGATGCTAACTACATTCAGAGGAACTGACCTAACTAGCAGTTACAAACATATTTAGTTTTTAATGATTTTAAGAGGGCAGGCTAAAAAAGTCAAAACTGGCAGATGGTTGTGAACATCCTTCCTTTTCTTTCTCATACTACCGAGTTTTTTCCACTTGCATGAACTTTTGTCTCAGATGTATAGGTTAATTTTACCTCACTGCATTTTGTCCTTCCCAAGGGTCCTGCTTCAATCTACCCAAATTATTTGATCTTCTAGATCATGACATGTGACATTTATTGTTTTACAACTACACTTTTTCTTTTCTTTTGCATGTCATGTTTCAAATTCTGCCATTGCTGTTAGTTTCATGTTGCATGAGCTAATATAAACCTGTTCTGGACTGCACATCTTCCATTTTTTTTTTTTTTAAATACAAAATAGTCTGCTTCCCCAACAGTGACAATCAAACATTCATCCCCTATCTGCCACCCCTTTCACACTTCTGCTTCATGTCATACTATAGCAATAACCCATGCCTGGGTGTGGGTAATGCTGGATTTACCCACGGTTGGTGTGGTTTGGTCACGAGGGCGAAGCCCGAGTGGCCAAACAAAGCCAACTGTGGGTAAATCCAGCATTACCCACACCCAGAAGTGGGTTATTGCTATTATGCAATGACATTATTTAAGAAAAAAAATAATTACTTTTCTTAAATAATGGCATTGTATAATGCCTCCTTGCTGCCCTTCCGCAGCTGTCTGGTATTCTGTGGCAGTTCTGATGTACTGCGCATGCCTACGCAGTACATCAGAGCTGTGGGCAAAAGCAACGGAGAAAGCAAGATCTCCGTTGCTTTTTAAAAACTGTTTTGCTATGTTAAATGAGGTTAACATAGCGAGACAGCTTTAAAAAAAGCAACGAATCTCCGTTGCTTTTTAAAAACTGTTTTGCTATGTTAAACTCGTTTAACATAGTGAGACAGTGTGAAGCAACAGAGATCTTGCGCTCTCCGTTGCTGTAAAAAAAAAGAGTTATAGTAATGGAAAAAGTCTGGGCAACCGGACCTTTTTCCATTACTATAACTCTGATTTACAACGTACACGCTGACCAATCAGCGTGCACGTTTTTGAATATTTAATGGGGGGTCGTTGTATAATGTTTTTTTTTCATAGTTATTAACTATTTTTTTTTTTTTACGGAGATAAAGTAGAAGTTTGTGAATGCAAAGGTCTTTCATATTATACATATTTTGATAAGAGATCTATGTGAATGTTTTTTTTTTTGAGATTTCATAATAATAGGTATTGTTACCAGAAAGCCATTAAAATGCCTTATTTCATCCATGTGCCAAATGTTACTTAGGACAAGCTCTGAAATAAGTTAGGAAAAGAGTTCAGGAACATTTAAGAGAGATAAAAACAATAATGTTACAACCAGTCCAACAGCATTATATTTTAGTGAAGAGCACAATAAAGTGTCTTAGTTTGACATATTCCACTATATATGTCTATCGAAACCCAGACATTAAAACCAGGAGGGTTAAATAATGAATTATTTATGAAAAATTTAGTGCAGACACAGTACTTAAAATTTTAAGGAACTTACTGTTTACTTATTTAATGAAGGTATTTAATTAGATCTTACTTTTGATCTGTGTTATTTTTTTCTTTTTTCTTTATAACTGTTGATAAACAGAGTTGTTTTCACAAAACTATGAAGGCATAAGATGAAGCACTGCTTTGTGTTTAAAGTTATTTAGTTCTCAGTGGATTGCCAATGGTGTTATTTTATTTTAATACTGTTTTCTTTCGTGTCCCCATTTTTCCTGATTTGCATTTATCAAAGCTTTATCCTTTCACTGCACATAGTATTTAGCCTGCCTACAGACAGAAAAAAATATACACTGCCTCTCTACAACAAAATCATTAACATTCAGGCTATGTTAGTCATCAAAGCCACAATAAAAACAATATACAGACTTTTCCCAAATGCAGTAACTACCAATATGTCAAGAAAGTACAGCTATGTTATCAGCTTAACAGAACTGTAGATGTTCGAATGTAGTCACTGCTGCTGTCATAATTTCAGAGATCTCTGCTGCAGATGGAGATATACATCCATCCAGAGCTTCAGAGCTCTTCTCCCTCTGTCTACACCTACTTTACAATCTCCCACACCCCAGACATCTCCACATTTCAGTAAAAAAAAACAATGCATACCTGGCTGTCTTCTGTTCTTTCTTGCCTGTTCCCAAGGAATGCTCTGACTTTGTGCAAATCAAAGACCTCTTTTTTTTTTTCTTGTTTAATATCAAGGATTACTTCCAGAGCTTTCCCTTACAGTCCTTAAGGTGATTGTTAGCCCTATGAATGAAAGCAACATGCCCTTAAAGACTGACAATGCAAATTCTACCCTAGTTTTAGATGTAATCTCAAGCCTGTAATGTTTGGAGAAGGTATGGATGGAGGCAGTATTGAGGGGCAAAGATGGCAACTGCTCCAGGTGCAAACTGTTAGGAGGCAGGATCAGCCACCTGATCATAATCGCTCTTTAATACATACTGACTTTTAAAAGCTGGTATTGCATTTGAAGTCAGACCTGAGCACAGTAGCGATCCATGTGTAGTCCAAACTGTTCGCTATAGTTTAAAACAAGAAAAATTGTTTTTTAAACTAAATCCTGAGCACTGTAGCTCTTCTTGCAGGTATAAACAAATTATGTCTAGTATACTTTCATAAAGTTGCTTCTCCAAACAGAGAGCAGGTAAAATTTTAAAAACAGTTTAAAGCATGTAGCTTTGCAATTCCATGCAGTTGCATTCAGCAGGATAGCTGCTACCACTCGTTAGCATTTAAGCACTCCATCAGCTGTTGATACTATAAACTGCAAAAAAAGTCTGTTAAACTGTAGCAAGCAGTTTGCTACAGTTTAAAACAAAAAAAAGATTAGTATCTTTTTTTTTTAATCTAAAATCTGAGGAAGGTGGGTCAGGGACAAGCTGCAGAAATGGGACCCGATTGGCTCCAGCATTCCAGGAATCCCTATACCTGATCACAGACCTTTTTATTTATTTATTTTTACATGCCCCTTAGCTGAGGAGGGATGGGGTGGGACAGAGAAACAAAACTTGGTTGGCTGGTTGGCTCCTGCACTTTCAGGAACACCACACACCAGATTTTGGGCCTTTTTGTTTGCTCTTCATTGAGGAGCTGTGGAAGCAGGAAGGGGCATGTATATGGCTACCTGTTTAGCATGCCAGTATAAGGAGTGGACTGTTTTTGCTGTTTGAATGAAGAGCTGGGGAGGTGAGGCACTGGTATGGCGATCAACCTCAGGCACTACAAAAACCTGCTAAGCCTGTGGATGGAGGACCAGGTGGCTACGGTAGTTGGCTTAGAGGATTATGAAGCTGTTAATGAGCTGTTTCCTGTGGTCAAGAGGTGCAACGTTTGATTCCCTTGGCTTCCAATGTCTAACTGTGAGACTCTGAGCAAGTCACTTAACCAGACATCACTACCAGACGGAGTCTGAAAACGCCCATGAATATCTCCACCCCAGGAAAACAATACAAATAAATAAATACCACCTGCAGGCACCCCCTAGGCTCCCATGGTTGCTGTGCCTCCGGTGCGATGTGACTGTATCCTTCCTTGTAGCTACCTGCCATGGAACTTCTGGCAGAAAGACGGTTTGGTTGGAAATGGGCAACACTTTCTTGTAATTCACAAAGGTCATGAAAAGCAGCTTCCTGTAGTCCCTGATCCTGTCCAAACAATTGTCTGTGCACATCTAAGGACTGGGGTATCTTTTTTCTCTGTTGTGTAGCCTAGGAAAGTACCCTGGGAGACGGGCCGCATGACTAAGGGCAACTTTTGTCACCATTTCTGGCATAAGACTTACTAGTGTGCAAGGTAACCCTGCCTATAAGGAAAACCAAGAAGGGTGGCTTGTATACCACGGCCTGTGGTATAAAAATCTTTTGACACCTGTGTGTCCAGAACAGCACCCAAAAACACTTTTCTGGGAGGGCCCCAGCTTGGCCTACTGTTATTTCAGAATAAATCCTAACTTCTGTGGTCACTGATGAGAAATGAAAAAGGCCCTTAAGATCTCCTGCTGGGAGGCAGCCTGGCTAATTTGACACCAAAAATAGTGTTTTTCATGAGGGAAACTTAATATGTGCTGAGTCTGCTGGTGTGAAGCGTTATTTTTTTCTAGCACAAAAATCAGGTCCCAAGCACTGCAGTGCAACTGCCCTCCTGGAGGCCTGAGATGTAAGACTCGTTTTAATAACTACTGCATAGCCCTTCAGTGGGAAAAAGGGGTGTTCATAAGTAGGCAACCTGCTATGGTCAACAGATGGACCTTAATGGAGGTATATGTTAAGCATGTCTGAAAATAGCCAAGTCACATATACTATGACCTATGGTACCTCTACATCAGTAAGTATGAGACCCTTCCTATGGTACCAAAGGGAGAATGTCATCACTTTGCTACATATCATTACATGTGCTAGTTTTCATGGTCACCCTCATTATGTACTGCACATCTTGAGACAGCCAGTGTTGAAATGTTAGCAATGTTAAATCTTCAAGTCTACAAGACTGAGAGTTTTTATTTCCTGGGTGTATTGACATGTACTTACTCAAAGATAATATGTCCATACATCTTGACGGGATCATCAGGTCTTTCCATCTTTCCTGACCATCAGTCTGAGGTAGGAGAACCAGTGCTTCCTGATTAACGATGGGCTATAAGGTTTACCCTTGCCTGCTCTTTCTGAATCTTTTGAATCACTATTGGAATAAGTGGTAGAGCTGGAAAGTGAGCAAGAATTCTCCCTCCCACAAAATGCTGAGCACATACACTGCACAAGCTTTTGGGTACTTGGAATTCTGACACAAAACTTTTTTGATATGAAAGTTCTTGAATGAGGAAAAAAGTTGTATTTTTGGTACTTCCTATCGCAGAGACAGAGACAAAAATACCTGCCTGTGCATTTCATTCATACAGGTCTCCAGTGATCCTGCTCAACTTATTCACCAATACATTGTCCTGTGTGAGGATCTAAACTGCCTTTGGTGACATTGTATTTGGTGGCCAAATCTCAAGTTTTCAAGGAGATCCTGCACAACTGATAGTACTGTGCTCCTCTTTGTTGATAAATCACACAACAATGGTCTTGTCAATCACAATCATAAATAAGGGTTCTTGAAAACCATGGGGACTTGAATGCTCTCAATCCATTTTTGGGTTGCTAACATTTCCTTCAGGTTTATGTTGAACTTGGTCTCTCCGTGGTCCAAGTGCCCTGTGCTTTTTAACTTTCTACATGGGTCCCCATGCTTGATCTGATGCATTTAGGATGAAGGTCTGACTGCATATTGGGGGTAGAGAGGCATTCCTGTGCTCTTTTCGATAGCTGATATCCACTAGTTCAACTCCCTCTTCAAGCATAGAAGTATGAAGAAGGCAGGGTCTAGTGTATGCATTTAATGACCCCCAATGGTTCTTTCTCACATGCAAACATCCTTGGGGGGACCACCAGGACTGATTTACTTGTGCCCCAGGATCCCGAGGATCTCCCAAGCTTCCCACGTTGTTTTTCATTACATCTGCTTGAAGAACAAAGAGAGGGACGAATCTTGCCATGGGGTAGAAAAATCCTCGATGCCTGTATGCTCAGGACAGCTCCTAAGAATACTTTAAGAATACTTTTCTGGGAGAGTTCCACTTTGGACTTCTTTTAGTTCAGAGTGAATGCTACCTTCTGAAGGCACTGCTAAGCAAAGAAAATGGCCCTTATGATCAGCTCCTGGGAGAGAACCTGTAGGTAGCAATCATCTAGATATGGGTAGATATGTATGCCCTTTGTCCTGCAATGGACTACTTTTAGGGCTAGACACTATACAAAAGACTCCTGGAGCAGTTGCTAAGCCACAGGGTAAGAAGCTAAACTGGTAAGGTCCACCCCCTACCCGGAATTATAGGAATTCCCTGCCTTTCAGGTTATTATCACCATAAATGCTATCCAACAACACAGGGAGATGGGACTGGAGAGATAGTATTCTGAATTTTCTTATGAACAAGTACTTGTTTGGTTTACTTGTTGAATTTGGACATGCCTAGATTGGGTCTCAATGGACCATTCTTTCTTGGGACCAAGAAGAGTAAAAGTATTTTCCTTCTTTTATTTTTGGGACTTCTAAAATTCCCTGTTGCAGAATTAGAAGCAATAACAGAGGTGATCAGGAGCTCTTGTTCTCTTGGCACACCATTGTTTTACAGCACTGAACTGAATTCTACATGGTAACCCTTTGCAATTATGTCCAGAATTAACTGGTTTTATGCTGCTCATCCAGACAAGAAGAGAACTTCCCTCCTAACTTTTAAGGGGGCTGAGGTGGGGTCATGGTGGTGGAATGTGGCCTGAACAGTGACAGCTGATTTCTAGAGGGGGGCAAAGTAACACTGCATCCCTTGCCTGTCCTTATCATTCTGAGACTTCATCTTGTAAAAGAACCTTCCACCCTTGGTTACTTTCCCTTACTTGGCTTTCATTATTATCAAAGCTAATTTGCTTAAGCTGATGTTGCAGAACATATCACAGCCTATAGCCATCACTCTCCCTTTTCTTCTACGCTTACTTCTTAAGATCGAGGGCCAAAAAAGCAATTCTTAGTCTCGGGAAGCACTAAACAATGTAGCCTTTATACTTTCAGTTAAGGGTTGCGTACAAATCCAGGCATCTTGTTAGTCAGCAGTAGCAGCTCTAAAAGTGCATCTGCAGCATCACAGCCTCACACAATGTTATGTCTGCCTGACTGAATGGACATCTGAATGAGCTGGATTAAATTGATTCTTGAGGCCTCTTAAGCCAAGTCTAGTCCCATCATTTAAGTATATGCTCCTGGAAGTTTAGGATATGAGCCTGGCAACACATTGTTCTAAGGGACAAGATGGCTGAAGCAGAACCCTGCTTATTATACCTATCTAATAGTCTAATTTATTACCTCATCTGGTTGTTTCCAATGATAACGTATCTTGGTCTGCCATCAGATTCTTGTACAGAAAGGAATGGTGCCCATGAACCATGTGAAATCAATCTGTTCTCTGAGAGGTTGAAGTCTGTGTGTCTGGTTCCTATGAGTTTGTTTTCAGGATACCTAGCAGAGCTCTTTTTATGGGGGGGGCTAATTTGGCCCAGAAGCTGCAGAGCCCTCCTATGAACATCCAAGACCTTTGTGAGCTCTCACTGAACATATGGGTCCTCATGAAGGCCGGTATATCCCTGAAGGACAGGCAGTCTGCCACAGTCTGGAGCTAGCATTATTCACTGTTGGTACAATAACGTATGGGGGTTAGGACATCTGAGAACAACAGTTCCCCTCCTCCTCATAAGTGGTGTCAGTTTCTATTGTGTCCTTAGAATGGACACTGTGTCCCTGTTATATTTTGCTTGGCATTCATCTGATGTAGACAGCTTGACCTGCCTTGACTGTCAGCCTTGAAGAAGTGGAAAAAATCCTGTGCTAATGAAGAGCCAGTCTGCAGATACTGTCAGAGAGGTAGGTAAAATATTTGAGTGAGGCTTTCTAGGTTCTGACCTAGGGCGGTTTACAGCCAAATAGTGTTCAGAAGGGCATTTATCTTCAACTACAATAATGGTGGGTAAGCAGTCTTACACCTCTTAATGGCAAGATGTTTCTGTACAGACAGTGTGGCATAATCTGATTCAGGGAGGTCTAGTTCGATCTGGAAGGACAAACTTGCATCATCTGACATTTAACTTAGGAAGGGGTCTTCATCAGTGACTGGTAACTCTATTGACACTGGACCTGGGAGCTAAACAAGCACTTAGTTTTCAAGTCCTTGGCCTGAGAAGGTCTTAAGTCGTCCAGTGAATCTGCAGGCCTGGGGTAAACTTCTTTTGCAATGTACCTAACAGCTGCTGTCAAATGCAACAACAAACAATCGATAAAGGTGATGAGTTTCTTGGGATTCAAATGCACAAGCATGACATCTCCTCTAGCCTCTGTACTCTTGGGCCTGAAGTCCTCACAAATGCCGCAAAAGGTGACACTTTTGTTGAAGACTAAGCAATAAACACTCTTGTCATGTCTACCCTTTAAACTGATTTGCTTCTTACGTGAGCACTTTCATTGCTTGGCAGTCATTCTAAACCTCTAAATGGGTACATTCATAACCTATCAGAATGCTAATTAAGACAAGAATTGTAGAAAGAGTCCTCAGAAACAAAAGATGTATGAAAAGAAGAAAAATCCACTAAGGGGTTCTTATCTGCTCTGCTACTCTTGGCCTGGCTTAACAGACTGTAGTGAATATGTTTGATGTACATGTTCCTTTAAACCACTACTACATTCTAACATCCAGGGAGCTGGAGTCAGCACAGGGGGAAGAGAAAGATTCCTGGAACCCTATTCGAGTACAGGACTCCACCTGTGGCAGAGCGGTCACTCACGTGAAGGACATCTTCCATGACTACTGCATCAACACAGTTGCCCTGCATAAAAAATAGATAGCCTGTCTTAGCTTACATACAAAAAATTAAACAGACTTGCTTCCAGTTTTGGACCTACACTTCAGCTAAGAAATGCTGACAAGGAAGTCAACTAGAATTTGGCTTAACTATCTAACATTTAACACTCTTTACTAAAACATCCACAAATATTTACTCTCTAATATTTATTGCTGCATATTTTACCCTTCGCACCTGTGACCTTAAATATTTAAATATTTCACCCAACTTTTTCCTTTTTAGAAAAGAGTATTACAATGAAAGACATCCGACTGAAACCACTCACCCAAAATGGCACTTTTCCGGAAAACAAATATTTAAAAAGAAAGAAAGAAAGAAAATGAAAAATAATTTGATATGGTGTGTATAGACCCCCCCCCCCCAAACACACCATGCAGGGAGGTTCTCTATACCCTAACTAAACACTTAATAAAAACTGAGATCAGAACATCTTGAGGAAAAAGATCCAGCAACCTAATGCTTACTTGAGAGGTTGGGTACTCCAAACACTCAATAAGCTATTCCCATTTCCACCCAATATCATACATGTAGTACAATAGACATGTAATCACCTTAATAAATCTGCAAGGAGGTCTCCAGCCGTGGATAACTGTTGGGATTTTCTGGACTAATATCCCCACCTCAGCATGACTTTGAACATTCTCATATGCCTGAAGGGAATTATGAACTGAGACTCCACACACCATGATAAGTGCTAAGTGAGAAGGCTGAGCTCAGGCCTTGCATTACTCACTTCATCTCACTCACTAAGCAAGCACAATCTATAGGACACAAGAAACATGCCAGAAAATAATTTATATTCCTTTTATAAAATACAGTTCACTTGACAGAAATTGATGACCAGCAGACTTGTATCCATTTTATTTACCGACAGTCTAAAAGCCCTTGATATTCACAGGTAGTGTAGGAATTACCAAATGCTCACAAACATATTAACTCACCTTGAAGTAAGTGACACAAAGAGGCATTAAGTATCTATACATAATGAAGGCCACTATCTCACAAAAGACAGTGACCACAACATACTACCATCCACAGTTCTGCACAAACACATCAAACTAATTTACATTGAGGTTTACCAGAAAGTCACTTCCCAATTCTCTTAGAACCAGGAGGATAAAGTCTCAGTAATCTACCAACACACCATCACCCTTATACAAAGCAAATGATCACCAGGCTCCAGACTGCAAACCATGTACTGCCATTAAACCCGTAAGTACAAAAAGAGCTGTCTTTGTAATTGGTGGTTCCATTAACAGGCACACTGATTCCTTGCTTAAAAGCTGGACAAAGACAGCGTGACAGATGAGTCCTCTCTGGCACTAGAATCTCTGATGTTACCAAGGGCTCTTAAGCTCTCCTCACAGGGCAAATATGAATATGACCTTATGGCAGCCCATGTGGCAGTCAAAGACTTGAGACACTTGAACTGAGGGACATGCATGTGCCAAGGCTCTGGTCCTGAGTGGACTACTACTTTTCACCCAGAATGATGCCTAAATACAAAGAAAACATAACCAGTTGCAACAACTGGATAAGTACTTAGTGTCACTCTAGGAGGGGGAAGGCTGTTCAGTACATGTCAGTTTAGAATGAGAAGGTAGACAGATCAACTTGCTTCACAAAAGATGGGCTATACATATTCTACATCTTCTATTTCCGGGACATGCTCCCTGCCACCCCACAGTACCTTTTTTTTTCAGGTAGTTCATAGGATCATACATGAGTACAAGGGTAACTGCCCTTGTGGGCCATTTTAAGACTAGCCATTTACCCCATGTGAGAATCAAACTCTGCACTTTGTGTCTGTAAGGTAAACACCTTAAACATTATGCCAACCTCCCATCTGGTTACTGGGCATTCCAACACAGTAGAAAAATTATAGCAAATTATAACGCTAACTTTATCAAGACTGTTCTTTTTAATGCCACAAGTGTCAATAACAAATTGCCTTATCTTTGGGCTCTCCTGAAATTTGAATTCATCTATGTACATGCTGTAATTGAGAATTGTTTTTATTGTAAAGCTAGCACTCCCACCTTACCTGAGTTTAGCTCTCACCATGCACATTCAGGCCTGAGAGAAACTGTGGAAGGGTTCCCACATTTGTCAGAAACCATATCACCTCTAAGCAGGTTCCTAGAAACCCTCAAACTGAACTTACTGAATTCCAACTTAACCCAAAACAAAGCAAAATGCCCCTTTGTCCCCACAAAACTATGACAGACGCTTAAAAGTTCTTTCTGAAATACCCATAATGAAAGATATTTTCAAAATGGGTGATTGTAATTATCTGTAGATAAATTGGTGCATCTAAACAGCAAAAGTTTCTGGACCATGAACAAATCTGAATTTAGGGACTTTAAATGAGTGAACGGACCTATTAAAACTCTATGATGAGCTCTTGAAATGTACTTGTAATATCACAGTCCCCGTGCAGACTCAGCTGCTGTTTATACAGTGGATTTCTACACCCATCTGGGAAAGTGTATAGATCTGGTAGTCCACACTAGAAACAAACATAATGGGAAATTCAAAAATAAACCACCCCCACCCCCCAGTGGTTCAACACACTATAAATAAGCTCTATAACGAATGGTAAAAAATAGAAAGCCCTACAACAAATATAAAGCCACCCAAATTAAAGGTGCTATCAAACAGGATTAGCAAAGAGCTAAAAGCTATAGGAAGGTCAAAGCTGAATATGTGCACAAACTAGCATCTAAAGCAAAAGATAATTATAATGCACTCTTTACTTAAATCAAAAAAATGAAGAACCACCACCCAGCAGTGTTCTGAAATAATCAAAGAAATGAAGACACACCACCCAGCAGTGTTCTGAAATAATCAAAGAAATGAAGACACACCACCCAGCAGTGTTCTGAAATAATCAAAGAAATGAAGACACACCACCCAGCAGTGTTCTGAAATAATCAAAAATGGCATTACCCACTCTAACCCAAAAGACACAGGTAATATACTTGCAGGTAAGTTTAGTGCCAATCTTACCCCCAAATATGGTCACTGAAATTCTGCAAATCCCTGAATCTCTTACACCCTCTAACATCATAAAGAAAATGTCCTAATTATGGTAGCATTAAATAAATAAAATGGTCATGGATCCAGAGAACTTTCTGCACCAAACATGCCCTTGAAGAACTCCTCCTAAATTTAAAGGTTAGTTACAGGATATGTCTCTGAAGTGTGATGTTATTTTATTTACTTATATTTATTTTATTGCATTTGTTTACCGGGAAAGTCCACTGGGCCTAAAAGAGCTCATTTTCAGTGGAGGCCCGGGGAGAAAATTCCTTTCATAAGTGAGCTCTGACACAGACGTCAGAAACTACAGACCCATCAGCCTAAGTAGTCCAATCTACAAGGCTATGGAATCCATCATATCTGACTTCGTAAACAAAAAATCTCATACATGTGAAGCCTCAGCAGTTTGGGTTTGTCAACGGGAGGTAACTTCTACTTAATTTAGTAAATGTAAACTTCTTCAAGAGGGTCATAGAAGGGGGGGATAGTGGCCTCTTGGTCTACACATTTTATATGGATCTAGCCAAGGCATTGTCACCATCACCCATACTGGTATTGTAAATAAACTAAGAAATCTAAATGCAAACACTCACGTGATAAAATGGACAGCAAACTTTCTGAAAGGTAAAACTCACTTAGTTAATGTAGCAAGTGCCTCTGCAGTAAGGAATGAAACTAACTAGTGGTACATTGCACGGTTTGGTGGTGGGACCCCTCGCTTTTGACATGCAGTTTTCTAACCTGCAAAGTGTAGACCCTGACCTATGGCAATGAAGTTTCCCCATGACTGCAAGGTGGGTGTTGCCTGATTACCCATTGATATGGTATAGCAACAGCAAGAATGAAAAGGGGCTAAAATTAAATGCAAAGTACAGTATTTTATATTTGTCTTAAAAAAAACTCTTAAATCGAAGTTACAACACTGTCAGTATCTCACTCCAAATATGGTAGGTCAGGGGTCTTGCCACCTTGGTTGACAACCTCCTCATCTTTGAGAACCACATCAGTGGTCAGGAAATCTTTCTATTTACGTCAGTTGTTATCTAAATGTATCTCATCTAGGTTGAAGGTCATCATCCTGCTATACTGTTCTCTAATTAGAATAATTAGTGACTACAATGCCTCCTTTGCTAAACACCTGTCCAGACACATCACACAGCTAGAAAAGTCTGAGTGGTTCTTGACTACAATGATTACTCTTCTAAAGATCTTTGGCAACCACGACAGGCTTGAAATCCCTTTCTCTAAACTCAGTTTTATAGAGCCTTATGTGGAGATCTATGCCTTGCATTCCATGACAATAAAGACATAATTCTGCTTGAATTCTTGCACCTCTGCAAGACAAACACCTCCACAAACACTAGAACTAATGATCTGAATCTCCATCAACATACAGAAGCATGGTGGAGGACCATATTTATTACCCAATGATTACTCTATTTCCACAAAAAAAATGCCCTGATATATTACACAGAATGATTCGCATTCCTTAAGGTGAATCCTTATGACTGGATGGTCTTTCATAAATTCATCCCTAGCCTGACTTTCTTTGCCCTTATAGGAGTAGGAGTAGGAGGTACATCATGAGGGTGGGTAAAGGAAAGGTATAACGTCTCACAATTAACTTGCTCTGAAATTCCTATGATCCTACAACTTAGTGGCAAACATTTCTACACAGGATGAGAAACACTAGTACAGGAATGAATAAGTGCCCAAGGCATGGGCAGACTACTTCCTCACAGATCAACTAACATGGTGATAAAGTTACACACGGACATCATGCAACAGATATTTACTTAAATTTAGGATCGAGTCTCTGGGTTCCACTGGTGCATATACACCCCACATAAACCTCCTCGACCCTGCCTCAGAAGTCAATTAGTTTTATTAGGAGAAGAATTTCTAGGGAGAAGACACTTGGTCTAAGTACAAAAGTCAAGGATTGCTGGGGGACTCAAAAAGTGACTCTAAGAAAGCAATTCAGATGAATTTATTATGGACACTACAGGACACAGCCCCTCCCGCTAAGGTGGCTGATAGGGGTGCAGCTCTTGCGTCCCTGTCATCTATGTATGACAATGAGTGTGGGTTTGACGCTTCAGTAGTTTAGGGGGAAGTTGCATGGAACAAAAGGCTACCTCACACCTTGATTTAGAAAGAAAAGGATGTTACTGATGTCCAAACTCCTGACTCCCTTACTTTCTGATGCTCCACTGGCATCAGCCTGGGATCACAGGAGGACCCTTCAGCCAATCCTGGTAGTGGACACCCTCTATGATAGCTACAGTTCAGGTAGGCCTAAAACTTTTTCCTTCTGCTGCAACTCTTCTGAATAATAAGTGCTTCACTCTGTCATTCTTAACCAAACAACAGTGCCAGTGAAGGTGCTGGTTTATGATCCAGTGAATGCAGAAACACATCGAAAGTTTTGTTGACTGTGGTGTCAAAATGTTAACTTTTTTCCACAATAAATATTGGGTTTCTGATGTGTGTGTGTGTGTGTGTGTGTGTGTGTGTGTGTGTGTGTGTGTGTGTGTGTGTGTGTGTGTGTGTACACGTGTGCCCATGTAAATTTATAGGAGTTGGCAAAAGTACTCTTGACTCAATGTTACAAAGTGAAATGGAAGGAGGAGCATGCCTCGCCAATTGCAGGAAATAAAGTAAAATCAGAAATTTTCAAAGATGGAGATTATTAAGGAGAAAAATCTAACCATCAGCCATTGCTGAAGGTCTGCAAAATCAGATCTGTACAGCTCATGTTGTAAGGGGCACCACCGATATAAGTGAGGGCACTGGTAGCAATACCTGGGACGTGTGTCACTTCTCACATGCTAGGTGCTACAAAATGCTCTTACAGACCTCAGTCATCCCTCACCAAGATGAAAACCAGAATAAAAGTGTCTAGTTATGAAGCCATAATTGTAGGGCAAGTGCACCCCCAAACTACCCCATAATAAGTGAGAAGTCAACATCTGAACCACTAAATGTGGGTCAGGTGGATACAGTTGAAGGAATCTGTGGTAAAACCTCCCAAAGACTATCATCTAATCCTAACCTGTAGCTTCAGAAATAAAGCACCCAGACCTCCACTATGACAACAGAAATCCATGAAGCCTACAGGAATATGCAAAGAAGGATGAAGAGGCTGTTGCTTTTATGTTGCCATGTCCCTGAAGAAGGTGTTTGGGATGAGTCTCAACTGTGCCACATACCTTGTAAACCAAACTGGCAAAAAGAGGGTATACTAACTTAAAAAGTGGTCTTGCAAGGGGAAAACAGGTCACTATGGCCTCAATGGACTCTAAAGGAGGAATGTATTTCAACAGTTTTTTTTGCATAATCTTGTGCCAGGTTGCCCTTAAGCTATGTTTCTTCAAGATGTAATGCTCAGACTAATTCTTTGAATGGCATTCTTTCTGTCATTTCAAGCTACACTACTCAGCTGCAAAAGTGCAAAGCAGTCAGGAGAGTCTGCAGCACAACTTCATGGTGCCACCAGGTGGCTTTTTTGTTTTTTGTAAAGTCTTGTGTATGCATGTATATATATATATATATATATATATATATATATATATAAAACAGCCGACTATGTCATGCATCTGTCCCATTTAAAACAAAGCGCTGGTGATGGTCCTGCCTAGATATCTAGTGAAAAAGGTATTCGGGTTAGGTGTTTAAAATCACGATTCCCTACTGAATGCAGGCATTTTACTGCGATTATATGGCAGTAAAGAACATACGATGGCATCATAAGCACACACACACCCCATAACCCTTAATCCTGGAGCAGGTGATGTCTGTATAAGACACATGAATTGCCCCATAAATGTCGCTGACTGAAATAAAATCTGGACCACATTATGCAGCCTCAGAGTACAAAGATACTTGCTACAGGAGTCATCTCAGTGTAAGATAAGGACACAAACTGGTACATCTTAAAAAAAACACACATCACAGTTAAAAGAGAAATAGATCCATACTACAGAGGTTAGAAACAGAGACTCAAAAGCTTTATAGTGGAAAAAAGAAACGAAAAATTAAAATTAGGCATGCAGTTACTTATAAAACGAAGTACAAACAATGATTCATAAATAAGAGATAAATAACACATAAAATATTGTTTATTGGTTTGTCTTTGTGCCATTTATGAGTGTGAAAACAACAAAGGTCTAGCCAGGCAAACTGCAATGATAATCACAACTTACCATTAATTTTTCCCGCAGGAATTTCATGTTTGGTACTCTGTAATTAACCTGAGACAACATGTTCTTCAGATCTTTTGCTGAAATCCTGAATAACAACAACAAAAATAAGTTTACATTCTAAAAACTCTTTTAAAATGGTGCATAGACTTATTCTATTAACCTTAGATGGTTCACAGCTAAGCTGGCAGGTTCTCAAGGCAGTGAAATGTTCCAGCTTGTATTTACAAAGAGAGCAATCCAACAATACTTCAGTGGTGAATTATCTGGGGCCAAGTGAATGTTTTTGCCCATTAACAGCAAAGGTTCATGATAAGCTTCAGCATAGCTCTCAACCTCCCATCCCCAAAATATTACAACAATTCCTAAAGCCTAACTTATTTGCAGACCGTTGTATATTTTACAAATATAAAGTAAAAATGTTGAAAGACAACTACACAAAAGTTACTTTACGTTATAAGGATGAATTTCTGTTTTATTTCTGATTGTCACAGCACATATTTTCCTTGATGTCCACAGGAGACTGACAAAATAATAAAAAGGACATAGACACACAGACCCTGGAAACTACAGAAAGTATAACATGCATAAACTGAAAATCAGCAGTTATATTCATGGAATTTACCAAACGTTACATACCATAAAACTGTAATTATTAAACCAGTTAAAATGCTGCATCTCTATAATTATAATTAGAAAAGAAAAGAATAAAGTTTCACAAAGGTTCAGACAAACACATACACAACAGTGTGTGTGTGTGTGTGTGTGTGTGTGTGGTAGGGGGAGTGAGAGGATACTCCTCCCACATGGGGGCCGCAGGAATGCTTGCCCCTCTGCATAGAACGTGTGTGAATTTTTTTAGTGTTCGAGTTTTTGTTTTTCAGCTTTTTGTAACTGATCTTTTAGGATTCAACATTACATATGTTCAACATAATGAATGTATTACACAAACATATACATACATATATCTCCTCAGTGTGTGCGCATGCTCTCTCTTTCTCTCTCTCTCTCTATACATACATACATACATACATATATATATATATATATATATATATATATATATATAATGTATGCATATGAGTCATGTCTGTAAATTGAAGGATAAACAACTGAACAAAAGATTTAAGATAATCAAACTGCATTTTCTAATAAAAAATGTAAGTGAAATTACTAACAGCAATGCTTTTCACAGGGGAACATGCCTCCCTTCACCCCACAACCTACTTACATAAACTGAATTTCACAGTCCTACAATAACAAAGAAAGGGCAGACGCAACCTACACTGGAAGCCCTATTAAAAACACAGTACAGTCACAGAATAGCAGTGGCAGTTCAGGACACCATAAACCATTCAAGACATGCCAAACAACATTAAAATTCAACTCACATTTAAATAGCTTATCAACTTCACACAATAAGTGCATATAATAAAGCAGTCAAAGCAAATATTTGATTTAAATGACAGCACAAAACATTTTGATACAACACTCATAATTTCGAAGACAGGTTCCTTGCAATAAACTTAAAATCAGAAGAGTTTTGTGTAGTGGAGCAAGTCTCCCAAATCTCCTATGCAGGGGCGTCACATCCTGCATCCCTTACCTAATATAACATCCTCCAAAGCCACACAACCTTGTAACAAGTTACACAGTTTGAACAACATGTTCTGTTGACAAAATCTTTATGATTAACATTACAAGCCATGTGACAAAACTTGGTCTACTAAGCTCCTTATCCCCATTACGTCTGAAATGGGATGGCTACGACACTCCTGGAGGAGTTCCCTAGTTAAAGGGCCCCCATACTAATCTTAGTACTGCCTGCCTTGTCTACTCCTCCTCCATGCCTATGTCCTCTAAGGTCAGAGGAAATTAAGCTCCTTCCTAAAACATGAACAGACAGTTTGGTGGGGACAGCACTGATACTAGTCTAGTATTTAACCACAATAAAAATCCGACTGCATAAAGAAACAAACAAACCAAAACAGAAACACAGATACCGTAGAAAGTCCAGTTGTGTACACTTACCATAAATGTAGATGTTCATGTGTATTCACTGTTGCAGTCCTCACACTTGGGTTATCCCTGCCAGGGTAGCCTTCAGCCGGCTTGAATACCAGAGGCTTAGCATTTCTGTGTCAGTTACTGTTGCTTCAGGACTGACATCAGGTAATCAGTGGTATAAATTAAGGCAGCTGACACCATAACATCAGGTTTTCTTGCCCTGTCAGGAACCCCCAAGTGGGATCCAGGTTATGGTGGAAGAACCCCACCAGTAGAAAGTAAATACCAATATGCCTCTTGTAAGGAGAGAGAGAAAAAGAAGAGAGGGCTGGAGGGAGGGTAACCAGGACTGCAAAAGTGACTATACTCGAACATCTACATTAATGGTAAGTGTACACAACTGTACTATGTTCTTCATGTTTCACTGTTGCAGTCATCACATTTGGGTAGACTCCCAAAGCCGAGGAAAAGGGTGGAGGCAGTCAAGAAGACTAGAGGCTGGCTAGGATGCCCTGCAAGACTGAAATGGCAAAGTCTGCTCTGGATTTGGAGAAGATAGGGAAATGGTAATGCTTGGTGAAAGCATGAATAGATGTCCAGGTGGCAGCCTCCAGGATGTCCCTGGTGAGGGCTCCTCTGAGGAAAGCTGCAGAGGTGGAGGCTGCTCTGGTGGAGTGAGTCCTGACCCCCTTAAGGGGAGGTTTTCCATGTTGCTTGTAACAGAAATGGATGCAGTGTGCTATCCATTTGGAAACTGTTTGTTTGGAGATGGCTTTGCCCTCTGCCCCTGCAGCAAAGCTAACCAGTAATTGATCAGACTTTCTGAAAGATTTAGGCCTGTCTTAGATAGAATCTGACCTGTCTGTGCACATCTAGAGAGTATAGGATCCTTTCCCCCTTGTTTTGTGGGTTTGGGAAAAAGGTGGGCAAATTAATGAATTGGTTGAGAGCCACACTGGACACCACTTTGGGCATGAAGGATGGGTTAGTCCTGAGGGAAACCCTGTCAGCATAGAAGATGATGAAGGGCTCCACAGCCATGAGTGTTTGTAGCTCATGAGACTCTTCTGGCTGAAATGATGGCCAGAAGGAAAGCTGTCTTCCAGGAGAGAAATTTTAATTCTGCTGAAGATGCTGGTTCAAGGGGGGGGGGGGGGTAGGGTGAGCTTTTCCAACACAAACTTAAGGTCCCAAGCTGGGGTAGTTGCTCTTCTGGGTGGCCTCAAGTTGCTAGCCCCTCTTAGGAATTGTTTGATTACAGGGTGTGAGAAAAGGGGCTGCTCAGTGGGGAAATGAGCAGAGATAGCAGAGGCATGAGTTTTAATAGAGGAAAAAGAGAGACCACTGTGTAGCAGGTCAGCTAGGCAATCCAGGATGAGACGTAGGGAGGGCTGTGCTGCATCAGCTCCCTTAGCTTGAATCCAAGTGCAGAACCTTTTCCATTTGTCAGCATACGACTTTCTAGTGCTAGGGCGTCTGGCCTCATGTACACAAACTAGAACCTGTTTACTGAGGTTGGCAGATTGATCAGCGGTCAGGGAATAAGCCAGGCTGCCAAATTGAGGGTCTGCAATTGGGGGATGCATGAATTCTCCTTCCCTCTGAGTCAGGAGGGTTGGGGTCTGAGTGAGATGCCATGGTGGCAGTGGGGACAGGCTGCGCAGCAGTGGGTATCAGTGCTGGTGAGGCCAGTCTGGAGCAATAAGAATTGTCCTTGGTTTTTCCTCCCTTATTTTGAGCAGTACCTTGGTGATGAGAAGTAGTGGAGGAAATGCATAGATCGATAGACTGACCCAGGGGAAGGATAGGGCATTCACTTTCCAAGCCATGCAGTGATGCTCCCTGGTGCAGAACTTGCTGAGTTAATGGTTGGTGTGGGAGGCAAAGAGGTCGACCTTTGCGGTACCCCATTTCTGAGTTATTAGGGTGAAGGTTCTTTTGTCTAGCTGCCACTCATGTGGGTCCAGAAGATTTCTGCTTAAGTGGTCTGCCAGAGAGTTTAGAGAACCTGGCAGGAATTGTGCTAACAGGTGGAGTTGCATGGCAGAGGCTGTGTGCCTAAGGGTCATGGCCAGCCTGCATAGAGTGTAGGAGTGAGTCACTCCCTGCTTGTTGATATACCACATCACAGTGGTGTTGTCTGTTTTGATCAGGAGAGCCCCTGGGGAGAGAAGGGGCCTGAAAGCTGTCAATGTGTGCTGGACAGCTAACATCCCTTTTTTGCTGAATTGCAAATGGATTTGCTGTGGGATCCATTGGCCCTGTATGCACCTGCCGTACAGGTATGCACCCCAGGCATAGTCTGATGCATCTGTGGTGAGGGTCTGAGTGGCGGGGGTGGTAAAAAAGGTAGTCCCTTGTTGTGGGAGCAGGCTGCCACCCACCAAAGAAAATATTTCCTTAGGCAAGGTATCAATGGTATAAGAGTTTCCAGGTCTTGACAGTGTTGACACCAAAGGCTTTTTAGGTACCACTGAAGTTTCCTCATATGCAGTCTGGCATATGGAATGAGTAGAATGCAAGATGCCATGAACCCCAGAGCTTGCAGGATTTTCCTTGCAGATAACTGGGGTCTGGTGGCTAGCTGAGAGAAGTAGGCTGTCAGGTAAGTTTATTTTTCTGGTGTAAGGAATGCCATCTGGGATGCTGTGTCCAGGCTTGCACCCAGGAATATAATCCTTTGGGTGGGTACTAGTCTGGATTTCTTTTCGTTGACAGTGTACTCTAGGGAGGTCAGTAGGGACTTTACAAAGGCCAGGTGCTTGAGCAGCTTTTCCTGGCTGTCTGCCTGAATTAGGCAGTCGGCTAAGTACGGGTAAATCTAGACATTCGTTTGTCTGCAAAAGGCAATGGCGGGAGCCAGACATTTTGTGAAAACTCTGAGAGCAGTAGATAAGCCAAAGGGAAGCGCAGAGATCCTGCCCTGAAACGTAGATATTTCCTGCATGATTCCCTGATAGGAATGTGGAGGTAGGCCTCTTTTAGGTCTAGGGTGGCTAGCCAAGCATCCTTGGAGAGCATGGGTAGCAGTTGCTGGAGGGTGAGCATTTTGAATTTTGGTATCACCAGGAAGGTGTATAGAATGGATAGATCGAGGATGGGGCACCAGGTGCCCTCTTTTCTTGGTACCAGAAAAAGTTTGGAGTAGAAAACTTGGCCTATCTGTTCTGCAGGAATGTGCTCTATTGCCCTCATAGAAGAGCAGGGGAAAGGACTTGATTTTTCACCTCTGCCCACTGGTTTGGAGGTAGATCTGGGAACCCTTTTGGGGTTGGAAGAGTGTGGAAAGAAAATCTGTATCCCTGGGACACTATGTTGAGGACCCAGCAGTCACTGGTAATGGTGGCCCAGGTACTTGTGTGAAAGGAGAGCTTTCCTCCTAGGGGTAAGTGAAGGTGGGCAGAGGGAGGGGTGGGGGAGGAGAGCCACTATGAGTTCTTACCATGAGGGGGTGGCTTAGAACTCCCTGGTTCTGAAGTGGAGGAATTCCACTGTTTTGATTTCTGCATTCCCTTTGGCTGCTGTCTGGGGGGTCTGCTTCCCAGGGGTCTGGGCTGAACTGACCTGGTGGGAGCAGAAAGGACCAGTGCTTGGAGGGGCAATGCCTGCTGAACCTAGGTGGCTGGATCTGTAGGAAATCCTTAATTGTCTGCATAGATTAAGCTTTTTCTTCCATCTTTTTTAAGACCTCCTCTGCCTTAGTGCCAAATAAGTTGTCTTTGTGCAAGGGTGCATCCAATAATTTAGATTTAACATGGTCTGGCAAGGGCTGTTCCTTAAGCCGTGCATGCCTTCTAAGGACAGAACCGGTGACTGCTGCCTTGCAAAAAGCTTCTAGGGCATCAAAAAGTACAGTTGTGTACCTACCATAAATGTAGATGTTCGAGTGTATTCACTGTTGCAGTCATTACACTTGGGTTATCCTGCTGGCAGGCTACCCGCAGTCAGCCTGAATTCCAAAGTCCTGGTCCGGCGTCGGTTGCTGTTGCCTCTTCCCTGACGTCAGTGCACCAGGGATATAAAAGATGTAGCAGACGCCATTTTCTTCAGTTTTTCTTGCCCCAGATGTCAGGTGCCCCCAAAAGGGTAGGCTAAAAAATTTGCAAATAAAAAAGCATGCACAAACATAAACATTAGCTTCCTCTACAAGCAAATACATCACACAGGTTGTATAGAATAGAGAAGTACAGACAAGTCCCAGTAATGAAAGGGGGATGGTGGGAGGGTAACCTGGACTGCAACAGTGAATACACTTGAACATCTACATTTATGATAGGTACACAACTGTACTATGTTCATCGTATTTCACTGTTGCAGTCATTACACTTGGGTTGAATCCCAAAGCTGAGGTTGGGCGGCTGGGTCTAAATAGGATTAGGAGTGGCTATGAAGCCCTGCAGGACTGCAGTGGCAAAGCCTGCTCTGGTTTAGAGTAAAGAGGTAAGTGATAGTGCTTAGTAAAAGTGTGCACTGAACTCCAAGTTGCAGCCTCCAAAATTTCCTTGGTTGTTACTCCTCTGAGAAAGGCTGCTGCCCTGGTAGAATGTGGCCTAATATTCTTAGGCACTGATTTGCCATGCTGTGGATAGCAGAAATGAATGCAGTGTCCTATCCATTTTGAAATAGTCTGCTTTGAAATAGCCTTTCCTTGTGATCCTGCAGCGTATGCCACAAAAAGTTGCTCAGTTTTTCTGAAAGCTTTTGTTTTGTCCAAGTAGAAGCGTAGCTGCCTGTGTATGTCCAAAGAGTGCAGAAGTCTCTCCCCTTTATTCTGGGGATTTGGATAAAAGGTTGGTAAATGAATGGTTTGGTTAAGAGCCACACTGGATACTACCTTTGGCATAAATGTACGGTTTGTCCTTAGAGAGACCCTGTCCTGGTGAAAAATGATGAAAGGTTCCAATGCCATTAATGCCTGTAACTCTGAGACTCTTCTTGCTGAGGTTATTGCTAGGAGCAGAGCAGTTTTCCATGATAAGAATTTTATCTCAGCTGTATTGGCTGGCTCAAAAGGAGGCAGTGTGAGCTTTTCCAAGACAAAGTTGAGGTCCCATGTTGGTATAGGTGCTCTCCTTGGGGGTCTTGTGTTTTTTGCCCCTCTGAGATACTGCCTTAGTAGTGGATGAGAGAAAATAGGAGGTTCCGTATTGTAATGAGCTGAAATGGCAGAGGCATGGATCTTAATTGATGAGAAGGATAGGCCTTTGTCCAGCATCTCAGTCAAGTATTGTAAAATCTGAGGAATATTAGGGACAAGCGGTTCAAGTCCTTGTGCCTGGTTCCAAGCACAGAATCTCTTCCATTTTTCTGAATAAGATTTCCTGGTGCTGCGCCTCCTGGCTTCCAAAATGACATCCATAACTGCTTTAGAGAGAGAGGCGAGTTCTGAATGGCTACATTATTTTCCAAGCAGCCAGATTTAAGGTTCTGAGTTGTGTGTGCAGGATCTGATTATTTTGTTGTGTCAGCAGATGAGGAATTTGAGGTAAAATCCAGGCTGGTCCTTGAGACAAGCTCTTTAGGATTGGGTACCAGTGCTGGCATGGCCAGTCTGGGGCAATCAGAATCATTTTTGGCTTCTGTTGTCTGACTTTTAGGAGTACTTTGGGGAGTAGAGGCAGTGGTGGATAGGCATAAACTCTTAGGCTTTTCCAGCTGAATGATGGAGCATCCACCTTCCATGCTTATGAGTGATAAGTCCTTGTGCAGAATCTCTGTAGGTGGCAGTTGTGAGGGGAGGCAAACAGATCTATGTCTGGGCATCCCCATTTCTTTGTTATCATGCTGAAGACTTGTGGATCCACTTTCCACTCGTGAGGGTCCATGAGGTTTCTGCTTAGGTTGTCTGCCAGAGTATTTTTCTTTCCTGGCAGGAATTGTGCCTGCTGATGAACTTGATAGGCCAGTGCTGTGTTCCACAAAGTCATGGCTTGCCTGCAGAGGGGGTAGGAATGTGTGCCCCCTTGCTTGTTTATGTACCACATGACTGTAATATTGTCCGTTTTTAGTAATAGTTGTCCTGGATGTAGCAGATCCTTGAAGGCTGTCAGGGCATTCTGTACAGCTAGCATCTCTTTTTCATTGATATGAAGATGCATTTGGTCTGTGGGCCACGTGCCCTGTATGCATTTTCCTGCCATGGGTGCTCCCCCAAGTGTAATCTGATGCATCTGTTGTTAGTGTCTGCCTGGCTGTGGGAAGAGTGAAAGGCTGTCCCTTGTTGTGGTGACAGGCCAGTGCCCACCATCGAAATTCCTGTTGCAGACAGGTAATGAGAGTAATTATTGTTTCCAGGCTGTGGCAATGTTGAGTCCAAACACTTTTTAGATACAATTGTAGCTTCCTCATATGCAGTCTTGCATATGGAATTAGCAGGATGCAGGATGCCGTGAAGCCCAAAGCCTGCAGAATTTTTCTTACAGGTAGCTGGGTCTTTGTTGCCATCATTTGAAAATAATGAGTCAGTTGCCTTTGTCTGTCTGGCGTGAGATAAGCCATCTGGGCAGTGGTATTTAAGCTTGCACCTAGGAATATTATCTCTTGAGAGGGCACTAGTTTTGATTTCTTTTCGTTTACTGTGTACCCTAGGCAAATTAATAATCTTTTTACAAACGCCAGATGCTTTAGTAGAATGTCCATGCTATCTGCTTGAATAAGGCAGTCGTCCAAGTAGGGATATATTTGAATTCCTTTTTGTCTGCAAAATGCAATTACTGGTGCCAGGCATTTTGTGAATACCCTGGGCACAGTAGATAAGCTAAAGGGCAGTGCAGAGAATTGATAATGTATTGAGCCAGCTATGAATCTGAGGTATCTTCTGCATGACTGTCTGATATGGGACATGCAGGTAAGCCTCTTTGAGGTCCAAAGTAACTAGCCAAGCCTTCTTGCCCAGCATGGGTAGAAGTTGGTGTAGTGTCAACATTTTGAATTTTGGAACATCCAGGAAAGTATTTAGAGTAGACAGGTCTAGTATTGCTCTCCAAGCTTTGTCCTTTCTTGGTACCAAGAAAAGTCTTGAGTAAAATCCTTGCCTTGCTCTTGTTGTGGTACTTTTTGAATAGCCCTCATGTCCATGAGAGCAGAAATTTGTCTTTGTGCCTCTGCCCATTGATTGTGTGGCAGGTCTGGCATACCTTTTGGCCTTGGAAGGGTGTGAAAGTGGAACCTGTAACCCTGAGAAACAATATTTAGTACCCATTTGTCTTGGGTAATTTTGTGCCAGTTTTATGAGAAAAGTGCAAGTTTTCCCCCTAAGGGTGCCTGCAATAGGTAAGTGCTTGGCATTGGTAGAGGGAAGTCATTGGGACTGTTTTCTATAGGGTTGAGATTTGTCTTCTGTGCCTTTGGGTGCAGAAGCACCCCATTGCTTAGGTCTGTATGTGCCTTGTGGCTGAGATCTGCCTCTTGGGCGTCTGTATCTGCCTCTTTGTGGCCTGTCTGACACTGGAAAGGACCAATTTTTTGAAGGCCAGTTCCTGCTAAATCTGGGTGGCTGAACCTGTAAGAAATTCTTTACTGTCTGCATTGATTTTGCTTTATCCTCCATTTTCTTTAACACCTATTCTGCCTTAACACCAAACAAAGTATCATGCTGTAATGGAGCATCCAACAATTTTGCTTTAACATGATCAGGTAAACTTTGCTCCTTTAACCAAGCATGCCTTTGAATGTCAGAACCTGTAACTGCAGCTCTGCAAGAAGTCTCTAATGAATCAAAACCACATTGCAAAGTATGCTTTCACACTTGTTCAGCTGCATGCAACAAATCCTGCATTTCCTTATTTTCAGTACATTCTGACCTTGTAAGCATTTTCTGTTTGAGCAAAGACATCAGATATTGTTGATATTTAAGCATGTGAAACTGACAGTTTAAAGCCCTTACAGCTAAAGTAGCAGAGGTGTAGACTCCCCCCCCCCCCATTAGTCCAGTGCTCTTGAATCCCTATCAGAGGGAACATGATTTTTTGCAGTGGAAGCCTTGACCCCTTTGGGACCCTGTGAAATTGTTTCTGGGTCAGCAGCAGGGTTTTTATAAAGAAATTTATGTGAATCTGGGACCCTGTAGTACCTATCTGGCTTAACTGGTGCAGGGGGTAAAGAATCTGGAGATAAACTGGATTCAGAAAAAACATAATCAACAATATCTAGTACAGGGGGAATAGCAAGGGGCCTGTGCTGAGGCAATAAAAGAAAATCTCAGAGCCTTTTCTTGGATTCAGAATAACCTTGGCTCTCTCAATGGAAAAGCTCCCTCATGGTGTGCAGGGTTTCCCCAAAAAGAATAATCCTCAGGAGGAGAGGCTGAAGGGATAGATTCTTCAGCATCAGAATCCTCATAGGGAGGAAGAGAATACCCCTGTTCAGAAGAGGAATCAGATGAAATAGAAACCTGGTCAGAGGAATCATAGTCAGTATCTTGCCTATGCCTTTTATCAGGAGGGGGATGGGAACCCCTGATCAGAGTAATTAGGTCCTCGGCCATTTTAAGCATCTGTTTCTTTGGCATGGATGACTGTCCAGGTGAATGCTGAACTTGTTTCTTTGTCTTTATTGGTGTTTTAAACTTTGTCTTGGCTGCTGAAGAAGTCCTGATAGTAAGCTGTATAGGTCTGAAAACACCCTCAGAAGCCGATGCCTGCTCAGCGGCTCCGGACCCATCTGAGGGAATAGGTTTCCATAGGCCCAATACCTTGAGTTTCCAGAGGCCTAGGTGTCTCCATGTGGGAGTCGGAGGCGGCGTGTGGCTCTGAGGTAGCAGGTGTCAGGGGCTACGAAAGCACCTTACGGCGAACCGGCGACTGGCCTAGAAGAGGCTTCGTCGTCGGTTTTGGACCTCGGATGCCTGTCATTTTCTTTGTCCTTGCATTTTTTATGAATTCTGGTCGTCGGTTGTTCCAATGGCATTATATAATTAAATCTTCGGCCAAAGTAATGTAAAGCAAAATCAAACAGACGCTTAATAGTGCGTTGGTTGAATCTAGCGCAAAACCGACAACTAGCAACATCGTGGTCGGGGCCTAGGCAAGGAATACAGTAAGAGTGAAAATCCTTATAAGGTATTTGCTTCCCACAAGAAATACAATTGTTAACTTTTAGTGACATCGGTCTGGAGCAAGAAAAGGTTTCCCCAATGGGGTACTTAGCTTTATTGAAGACTTCGGTTCTGAAATTCAATTTCGAAAATCTCAGGAGTCGGCCGACCGGCACTTGCGAACTGCTTTTGCTTTCGGACACCGCGCGGCAAGAAAGACTGAAGAAAATGGCGTCGCCTGCATCTTTTATACCCCTGACGCACTGACGTCAGGGAAGAGGTGACAGCAACCGACACCGGACCAGGGCTTTGGAATTCAGGCCAACTGTGGGTAGCCTGCCAGCAGGATAACCCAAGTGTAATGACTGCAACAGTGAAACACGATGAACATCCACAGTGTAAGGTGTGCTTAGTCACTTGACTTGCAGAATGCATTAACTCTTGTAACTCTTTAGATTCTGCACAAGCAGGAAAGGAAGACACTTTTTGTTTGAGGAGTTCCATGGTATGTTGATGAAATTTTAGCATATGGAACTGGTAATTTAGTGCTCTGACAGCAAGAGTGGCAGAGGTGTATACTTTTTTTACCCCATCTGTCTAGTGCTCGGGAATCCCTATCTGAGGGGGTGGGATTCTTAGCAGAGGTTGCTTTACTTCCTTTAGGCCCGTGAGAAATTTCCTCAGGGTCAGCAGTAGGATTTTTGAAAAGAAATTTGTGCAAGTCAGGGACTCTGTAATACCTGTCAGATTTTCTGGGTGCAGGAGAGAGTGTGTCAGGAGTCAAACTGGATTCCAGAAAAACATCATCCACAACATCCAGGACTGGAGGAATGGCCAGAGGTCTGTGCTGTGGAAGATCTAAGAATTCTCTGAGTTTCTTTTTAGACTGAGGGTATTCCTGACATTTCCACTGGAAATGCTCCCTTAAGGTATGAAGTGTTTCCCCAAAGGAAAAGTCCTCGGGTGGAGAGGCTGAAGGAATGGAATCCTCTGCATCAGAATCCTCATAAGCAGAGAGGGGTTGCATGTCTTCATATTCAGGTGCATCAGAGTCATCACACTCCTGTTCAGACAAAACTACTGGGGACAGATCTTTTTTTCTTTTGGAAGGGGTAGCTTGGCTTCCCCTAATCAGCATGATAAGGTCTTCTGCCATTTTAAGCATTTGAGACTGAGGCAAGGAAGCAGGTGCATGAGATTGGGTCGTTGGTTTCTTGGGTGTGGTTCATACCCTGGGCCTTAGAAACTCGGTAGTTTTCGAAAGAATGGTAGACGCGAAATAAGTCATCGGTTTGTGTCAAGAATTGGTAGTGCGAAGTACTTCCTTGGAAGCCAGTGCCTGCTTAGTGGCTCCAAACCCATCCAAGGGAGAGACAACTGCAGAATCCTTAGCTGAAGAAGAGTTTTGCGGCATACCGGACTCCAAAAGGGTCTTGGTAGTGGCCTGCGAATCCATAGAAACAGGCATCAGGGGCTGCAAAAGTGCCTCACTGAGGACCGGAGAACTGATGACTAGCTTAATGGAAGCATCGTCAGTAGGCTTGGACCTGTGCAGTCTGTCTCTGTCTTTATCCTTACATTTTTTTTAGAAGATCTGCTGTTGGATGGCTTACCAAAGCCATACTGGAATTCAAGGAGTGTAAGCGAAAATATCTAGCTACAATAAGGGCCCGACGATGTATAGTTCTGGTGTTGAACAAAGCACTTAAGCTACAGCGAGGGACGTCGTGGTCTGGGCCTAAAGCAAGTGACTCAGTAAGAATGAAAGTCTCAGTGTGGTATTTGCTTTCCACAGGCGAGACAATTGTTAACTTTTTCTGACATCGGTGAGTGCAAGAAAAAGAATCCCCAATGGGGTACTTAGCTTTAGAGGACTTAAGCTTCAATTCAGAAGACGAAACTCATGTGAACTGCTTCTGGCTCAGCGGCAAGTGATGTAATGGCGTCGGCTGCCTTACTTTATACTACTGATGACCTGATGCGACAGCAACCGATGCAGAAATACTAAGCCTCTGGTATTCGTGCCAGCTGAGGGCTACCCTGGCAGGGATAACCCAATGTGATGACTGCACAGTGAAACATGAAGAACATCAGCCCACACAATTTAATTAAAACACACAAGTGCAGCGGGGTTTGAAAAGCTGTTATCTAGATTTAGGCGCTTGCAAATTGATAATGTGTATTTTAGGGACAGTGTGACTGCTAACTGGATTCTGAAGGGATTATGTTTTATTAAGTATCCCAATGGACTTTGAGGACCTTTGCTTCATGGTGAATTATTACAATTCTTTTATCCTACTGGCCTTGAGTTTATAGCCATTTTATCAAAGAATAATGAACACTCAATGAAGGAGTTGGAGAAAGAAACTGTTATTTTGCAGGAGGAAATTACTTCTGATTTTTTATTTGATTCCTTGGAGGAAGACTATTTCCAGGTGTTTGATATAGTGGAAAGAGGATCTCAGGTGGTGCAGAGAAGAAAGGAGAGGAAATTTAAGAGGGACCACAATGAGTACCTAAATAGGCAGGCATATCCTTGTCCCCCTTCCAATATGAAAGTTAACAATGGTAATTCCAAAGGGGCATTTTGAGAGTCTCCTGAGGTCCCCAGAGATAATATTAATGGCATTGACAACAGGGAATTTTTTTTTTCTTTTTTTTTTTTTTTTTACAGGAACAGACTGCAGCAGCAACAGATGGAACCCCAACCCAATTTAGGAGGTGTTTGGAAGGAGAATTTTGGATCAAGCAGTGGCCGGAAGGGGAACAGTAGTAGACGATGGAATTAAGAGTCTTTGCATTTTTCAAGGAGTAAAGGTACTGTTTTCAGTTTTAATGGACTCAGTATTTACAACTACAGTTATCTTGAAATTTTGGGTCTATATTAAAAGCCCGAAAGTCCGTAACATTGAAGCTATGTATATCGACACATAAAGGTCGATGTACATAAACATCAAAACACGTAAACGGCGAAAATCACAACGTCAAATGTGTTTGTAAGCCAGCAGCGTGATCGTGGGGATAAGGAAATATATCCTTTTCCCCACTGTAGTGCGGTTTTGGAGTTGGTATATTTAAGTAGGGGGGGTGTGGAGGGCACAGCCCCCCACATGGGGGGGTGCAGTGGGGCTTGCCCCCCTGCAAAAGTGGGTAAAATTCTGTTTTTAATGTTGGTGTTAATGTACCCGTGAGGCACTCTTTGTTGACGTAACATGTTCTGCATTGTGATTTTCACCGTTTTAAGTATTTCGATGTTTATGTACATCGACCTTTATGTGTCGATGTACATAGCTTCGATGTTATGGACTTTCGGGCTTTTAATATAGACCCAAAATTTCACCTGTTTATGGTGAGCTTTTTTGCAAAGGTTTCACCTTTGTCCCTTACGTGAAGTTTAACATGGTAGAACACTTGTTGGATTTGGAGCTGTTTATACATAAATTACATTTAGCATTTTTTTTTTTTTTTTTTTTTTTTTTAACAATAATGGACAACATCCTGGTGTGGATAACAAATTCTGCAAATCTAGTCTTTTCAATACCACCACTGCCCTGTTTTTGGTATTTTATAAGATGGCTTGTGAGAGGAATTTGAGGCGGCTTGTTGCAGCACCTTCAAATGGATACTTTAATCTGACTCCCAAGGAAAGCAAGCTTATGTATGACCTTAGTGGTAATCATTCAGTAAGAATTAAGAAGCCGGAAAAAACAAGGTGGTGCTGTTTTAATGGACAGTTTTTTGTATTCCCCAAAAAATGTTTCAGTATTTGAACAATGGTGAATATTTTATTAGTGTTATGAAATATGAAATTAATATTGCCTACCGCTATGTTAATTTATGGCTTGATAATTTTGGGACTAATTAAGACTTAGAAGTATCTTTGATTTTTTGAATGTAGAGAGAAACTGATTATTTCTAACATTTTTGGAATACCAAAGATACATAAGTCAGTAGTGGACCCTTTGTTGCAGCCAACTGTTGCAGCAGGTGGGTCCAAAACTGAATCTTTGGCTAAATTTTTTGATATTACTCGGAAATCTTTTTTGATAAGATCTATGTGTTAACAGATACCTGGCATTTTTAGACCAATTAAGCAATGTAAATTGTGATGAAAAATTAATATTCCTAGTTATTGAAGTTAAAAAGTTATTTCTAGTCATCCCTCACTCTGGGAATGCAATGGTTTAGTGAAGCCCTACTATAGGGTTCTACTTTAACTCAAAGAGTGTTACTAATCTGTTGGTGTATATTATGGAAATTGTCTTGACCAACAAATTTGTCTTTTTTGAATCTGAGTATTTTAAGCAAATTTCAGGGGCAGCCATGGGACCTTTGGCAGCTCCAGTATTTGCCAACATAGTGTTACGGTGGTGGCTGAAACTGTATATTTTTCAGCACCGTTTGCTAGTTATATTAGGTCATATATGCGGTTTTTGGGTGACATCTTTATTTTATGATCGGGGAAGCTAAAGAGTTTGATGAGTTTCTGAATTACATCAACAGTACTACTTCTTTTTTATGCTTTATGAACCAGTATGATCACAATTAGATTAATTTTTTGGATGTTAAGATTAGTAAAAATACTGAGGCTTCTAGTTTTTCCTCCAAAATTTCCAGGAAGGCTACATATTCAAACAGTTTATTGCATTTTAACAGCTATTATCTCCCTTGGCAAAAGAAAAATGTTGTCAGAGGGCAATTCATTACAATTTCACATCTTATTACTGACAATGAGGTTTTCTGTAGTGAAGATGAAACATTAAGTAAAATGTTTTTTGGGCAGGTGTTACCCGAATTATATGATTAATAATTTAAAGGAGGAAGTCATTAGAGTAAAGTATCAGTACCAAAATTGTTAATACTATTCAGGGACAGTCAAGCGTGAACAACAGTGATTTGTTCTTCAGGGGTAGGATTTGTGACCGACTATGAGCAGTATAACCACAAACTTAAGTAAAACAGTAGTTCACAGCACAAAGTAATAAAACTAAGTGAACAGAGTAACGTAAAAAGTTTTAATAAGACAAAGCTTTCAGGTCACAAACCCTTATCAGTGTAGACATCATTTCCTACTACAACATATTTAAATGAATTCAAATAAATCACAGCCAGTCATAAACAAGTCAGTTATCTTAAAGATGTCTCATAAAAGAATGTCTCATAAAATACTAAGCATTTCACATGTATATATATTTTATATATATAATATTCTCTCATTAAATCATTCATAAAATAACTTGTGTGTGTGTGTGTGTGTATATATACATATATATATATATATATATATACACACACACATACATACACATAAATCACATAGACAAAATTGCTTGCAATAGTATTAGATTATGTTTAAGTACAAGTTGTAAAGATACCATTTGATTTAACCCAGGTGCCTGATCTGCACATAATATTAAAATCAATTTTTATTCTTCTATTTCTAATTTACTGTTTATATCACCTCTCCTAGTTCCCATAGTAACATAGTCTATAACCCTGAAAGTAAAGCAGTGTGACAGATCAGTGTCATTAACATGTTTCGCCAAAGCATTTGTCATTACATTATGCCTAATATCTGAATTATGCTCTATTATTCTGTCTTTAAGTCTTCTGGTTGCTTTGCCAACATAGAAACCATTACATTGTTTGCATGTTGTCAGATAGACAAGAAGAGCTGAGCTTGGGTTTTTCAGGAGTTTATGAACAAGGTTTGTGGGGACAGAATGGGACCTAATGGAAGAGGGTAAAAATTGGGCATTGGGAAAATTGGGGGTGCAGTCTGTGAGGAAAGAAATTGTTCTAAGTCTAGGTAACGTTGGTCAAATTTCTCAACACTTTCAGTCAGTGATAAGGTGGCAAGACAGTCTTGGGACTTTTTCCCGGGATGCAGTGGCATATGCCACGGAGTTATTTTCCTGCATATGTATCCTTTTTACATATTGTTTAAGATGGCAGTTTTACTGCAGTAGTAGCCTTTGCAGGCTTTGTCCCTTTTTTGCCAAAGTGCTTTGTCTTCTGCTAGCTAAGTCACAACTTGTGCCTTGACATTTTTTCGTCATGGAGGAGCCAAATCATTTAAGACATTGATGTTTAAAGAGACAGAGCACTTCCTCTAAAGGAAGATATTTTAAAGAGAACCAGTTAATCAACCATTAATAGTGAGATGAAAATATCTCCTTGAAATTGATTTTTTTTCCTTACTAGACTGAAATTTGTAGACATCACTGCTTTGGAGTCCGTAATCGGTATATAGATTTGTAGTCATTTATAGTGTTGGGTAAGAGACATATTTTCCTGGGTTATTGGTTAGGTGCCAGTTTTGAGCACTGTTTTGCCGAGAAGATTTGTTGCATCTCACGGGGGGGGAGTTGATCCAACTAAGTTTAGGTAACCATCAGTTGAACATTGGATAGACAGGAATCAGTGTTCACAAAGTAGGATGATCTCCTTTTTGCTGTGATGTCGAAGATGGTCTGGTTGATTTTTCATGTGCTGACTTCAAAGCATGAGGGAGTAAGTAAGTTGCACCTTAAATCATGGATTTATGGCTGGTTGTTCTAATTTTGACTGTTGTGTATTCTAGTTTTTAAAGTCTGGAGCCTGAAGAGAGATAAGAAGGCAACTTTGACAATTCTTATGGTTGACAGTCTTTGCCTTTTTTAATCTGTGTTATCTAAATATATAACAGCCATCTGGAGTAATCTCAGTACCTGTGGAGCGTGTTTTTAGCCATACCTCACAGATTGTTCTTATCTTATGTCTATAGACTGTAGAAAAATCCAGATGTAAAATTCAGTGAGGTTATTATGCAAGCTTTTAGCATTTAAGTGGCATAATCTACATTTAGATAATTAGGAACAAGAGAAAAAGGTATAGGTATCAACCATATAAAGTTTGGATATGGATATCTCCAAAAGAGAAGAATTGTTTTCTTTAGTGACTAGATTCAAAAGGTAGTTTTTTAAGTATTAATATCATGGTATGAGGTGAATATAGTGACAAAGTCACTCTGATATACTTAAAGTGCAAGGGCTGGATGGCAGTAAGTTGTCTAGGACCCCTTCTTGGGTAGAAGTTTAAAATGTAGTGGCACAGTTCTCAGTTTTTTTGCAACATGGATGTTCAATGAGACTGTAGAGTTGATAAAGCAGGGTGAGACAAACATTAGGGATACCGCTAGAAAAGAGTGACTATGAAACAAATGGGAATTACATGGATATGCTGGAAAAGGCATCATGGAATATTAAAAAGTTGCAGATGCAAAGAAGTGACTTCTCTAAATATAAGAGGGAGCAAATGGGAGAGTGTGGAAAAAGACAGAGCTGCTACAAGAAGCTGACACTGGGTTTTAGAGGTGGGGTGTTTATTGTGCAGCATCTTAATGACAGTTAATTTACGCCAGGTAAGGGAAACACCTGAAATGTTAGTAGCTAAACTTCAGGTGAGGGAGGTGGTAGAAAGTAGTGCTTACAGTGGGATTTGATGTTTTCCATCAAACACTCCTTTTACGGTAGGGTGTAGTGGTTATAGGAGGATGGTGTATTTTCTGACAAATACCCATTTTATCTAGTAAAGAAAAATAGTGTCTCTTGTTGGAATAGTTAGGTATAAATAACAATGCTTTTTTAACTGCATTAAAAAGAAACCAAAGTTTTTCTAGCAATGCTTGGATCATAGTAAAAGTAACTTGCAGTTGGGTGGTAACCTCAGGGATAGAATCAGTTGAGCAGAGCAATGTAGACTTGTCCGTAATACCTTATAAAATAAGCCAAGTTATAGTGGGATGACACTGTTTGAAACGATAGTGAAAAGCAGAGAACTGAATATGGATCCTTGAGGAATATCATCTTGAACTGTTGCCAGTAGACATTTTAAATAATTTTAGAGGACAGCCTGAAATTAGCAAACCAGTCAACAGACTCTGATGAGGGCAGGGCTTTTGAGAACATTACTGTTCATATGAAAACCTTTGGATAGATTCACAAATATTGATCTGACAGCTTCTTCTGACCTACCATGATCTGCAAAATGAAGAAGTAATGCCTCAGTTCCATGACCCGGAAAAACATCATTCTGGATGCTTTCATTGCAGAACAAATGGATCAAGAATACACAATTTTCCAGAATTTTAGCCAGTAGGGGGAGAGCAGCAACAGGACAAAAGTTCTGCAGATTAGTATTAGGTCATCCTTTTTATAAAATGTCAATGCAAGTTTTCTGATTTTGTGTGTGTGTGTGTGTGTGTGTGTGTGTGTGTGTGTGTGTGTGTGTGTGTGTATGAGTGTGTGAGTATGTATGTGTGTATGAGTGTGTGAGTATGTGTGTGTGTGTGTGTGTGTGTGTGTGTGTGTGTGTGTGTGTGTGTGTGTGTGTGTGTGTGTGTGTGTGTACACACACACACATACATATACACAATTGATAAGGATGATCCATTCAGAATTATTTGTACTGCACTAGTGCATGAAGATTTAGATAAAACTAAAAAAAAAATGAAATGTTTTCTGCTGGTAATGCATGTGGGGAAGTGGTTGACGTCCTTACTTATTCCCTGTGTAAGGGAAAAAGAAAAGGTTTGAATGAAAATAGTGGCTGTAATGTAGCAGATAGCAGCAGAAAAAAGGAGTTGAAATGAATCCGTTTCATGTCCAGCTGCTGCGCTTTACTGGCCAGAGTTCTCCGCTTTTTGTGCCAGACCTGATGTTAATAGTACGTATAGGGGTACTTAATTGTTAAGCACCCTTCTAATCTTTAAGGTTGGGTCTTGTTCTAGAGTAGTGCAGAACTTGGCTGTAATTTAACCATTTTTGGAGCTTAATCATGGAGCCCCATACGCTACATCAGTATTGAAGTTAAAATCAAGGAATAATAACAGACTCAAAGGAAAGGTACATAGACCTGTTTGTAAGGTGCATGTACACATTTCCTAAAGTGATTCTAGAATTTTGTTTGGTTTTGTTAAATGGCTTTTGTAGTCTTAAGAACTGACCAGTGTTCATTTGGAGATTATAAAGATATTGGGACTTCATTTCTACCATGAAATAACTTGTTAGTACTACACATTTAGCCCAGCTATAGTCCAGAATGAAATCTGGATGTAAAACATTTTTTTGATTTATTTGCTCTGAATTCCCACTAAGGGTTTGGAATTAGAATTGTTTAAAAGTATTTTACTTTATCACAAGTCTGTGCTTGTATATGTTGTATTTTGCATACATATGTACCAACCTCTTCACTAGCATGCCTTTTAGCTGCTGCTAAGGTAGGTAGATTTCAGTTTTTTTTTCTGATTGCATTGCACATACTGTCCTACAGTTTGTAATATGTGGCCATATGAATCTGCTACCTTTGTCTGTAATCCCATCCCACTGTGAATCTGTGCAGTAAACACAAGTTTCTCATAAAAACTGTATTGAAGTTTTTTCTTCCTATATGCCTTTAGACATCTGTTCTTTCTAGTAACTAATTTGAAGCAGAACTTCTATTGCTACATCTGGATAAAGTTTGCAGCTTATCTTTTATCTTGTTCTGTTGCAGTACTACATTAATAAATCTTATAAAGACATCGGCTTGGCTGTCCCATTTTAACAGTGATGATTTGGGCAAGATCGTCACCTAGAATATTACAAGAAATGCCTTGCTAACACTTGTGCCATGCCATTGTGTTTTTGTTTCCTGTGGCTGATGCTAAAATAGAACAGGGAGCTATCAAAGAATGGGAAAGAGACGTTGTTCTCTCTTGTCTTTGAGACTAGAGACTCCAGTGTACCGCTTGACCTTCCGCTCTTAATATGCATGCAAGTTGCTGTTCTTGTACTCTGCTCATTATGACCACAGACACAGTCATCTGCAAAGGGTTATGCATTCAGATTTTTTGTTTCCTTGTTTTCCCACACCTTAGCTGAATGCCTTAAAATTTGACTTTTAATTCATTATACATCATAACTTGCTGGGTTTTAAAAAGTGCTATACTCACTCTCTGAATTATATGGATTTCTAAGTTGTAGGCACTCTTCGGAATTTTATTTGTGTGTTAGAACTGTCCTGTTTTTAGTGCATCACTTAGTAGAATTGAAATGTATGCAGATAAATACAGTTTTATCGAGACTAATTTGATTTAAAGGACTTAATTTGCTTTTATTAGCTGTTTGCCTAAACAGTGATGTTACTTCGGCACTACTGGCCTGCTATCTTCCCTCTCTGTATTAGGTGACAAGATGACGTGATCCCAGGACTACGAAAGATACCACATAACTTAATTTCTGTGTCTCAAATTAATGTTTCCATGCAGAAACAGCAGTATAGTGTATGTGTGTGGTCTCTTTTTAACTCTTGGCTACAGTCTGACTGCCAGCTATTCTAGCAGCCTTTGCAGAACATAAGCACTAATAAAATTATTTTTTTCTCCTCTTAAAACCGGTGACACATATTGAGGCCTACTCAGTGTGTCACCCCATATTTCCTTTTCTCCTGAAATATTTTGTTGTGCTATAATGTGGGTGCAGTACCAGATATCTTACTTTTGTTGGAAATAGTTCATGTGCTTTGCTAAATCAATTCTTGTGAATAGATGGTCATTTTGACTATGCAGTGTATTGTGTGATTGTATGTACTTCTTATCATGAATAGGCTGTGGGTTACTTACCGTTCAGCCTTGGTGCAGAGTTAACTGTTTCAGCCTAGCAAAATATGTCACCTAAGGAAGGCCTTGAGAAATGAAATGTCATCAAAATGTGCTTTGACATAGCAGTGTAGTTTACTTATTGTGTAAACTTGCAGCAGGCTGCCTAGTAACAGTTTATTTTACTGTTGTAACCCTTTGGTTAGGGTTCACTAATCATCAACTATATTTATCATTTTATTCATACCTAAAGTGGGTAACACTCAGTTACCAAAATGAAGTGTGTGGAGGGCCAGTATGTGAGCCTGAGACTTCAAGACTTAGAAATCTGGGCTTGCATGCCTTAAAAGAGAAAGGAGGAATATAACACAAACACACCACATTGTTCCAGTTGCTGGCTCACCCATCTTGGGGGCTGGGAGGTGGCGATGGCTCCCACAGGAGTGACACCTAGCAGGAGGACTATGAGAATACCCCATGTAGTTTGGCCCCACTGCCATGTAAATTTACACTGTAAACTCAGGGGAATTAAGAATGCTGAGGTATACTTCACCCTCAGAATGCAGTTAACGTGCAGCTCAAAAGAGCCTCTAAGGGGGGGGTGATCCACTAGGGGAGAGGGTAGACTGCTTTGCAGGATAAGCAAGCTGTCCTGCTCCCTACCATTTGACTGTCACCAAAGGGTGGATGGAGCAGTCTGGATTTCTGTATAAGAACAAGTGAGACAACAGGCTCTTGCTTAGCTTGGGGATGCACAACTCCTGCCTAATCTCTGCAGAACAAGCGGACCATTTGTGTGAAGGTAAATGAGCCATTAGACAAGTCTTGGGGGGGGGGGCACTAAAAAAAAAAAAAAGGACAAGTGGGTAGTGGCAGACTGGGTGAAGCGGGAGAGAAGAGGGTTTAAATGGGGACACGTGACACCTGGGTGGCGTTTTCATTTAGAGTTATAAAAATTAAGGAGAGGGAGTTGATCCTCGGGTATCTGTTGCCTGATGCATCATAACAAAAGCCAAGGGATTCGGAGTTGCTTGGGACAGAGCAAGACAATGATGGGGCACCAAGGTATGAGAGAGGCAGTTGCATGTAACTGTGAGGCTAGATAGATCACTAGGCTTCTTTCTTTGCATGCTTTCTATTTCTCTATAGTGATTTATTCACTTTTTATAATCCCTCATTCCACCAATAATCATTAAGCTTTTATCCTCTCATGGCTCATTTGTTCTTGCTAAACCTTGTCAAGTTGTTAACACCAGGAAAGAAAGCTAAGAGCCAGTGATCACAGCTGTCATAATACCTCCACCATTTGACAAGAAAGAGTGGTGCATTGCCCAGTATAGTACTTCCTGCCCACTATTTCCAGCCAAAGTGCATGCACACTTCTTAGCAGGCTCTCACTCGGAGTCCACGCTTCAAGAGCTGTAATATCTGACCTTCCGCAGGTTAAGCTCTCGCAGCATCCTCTTTGGATGAGTAGGTTAGCCTTATCTAGACTCCTTCCATCTGGGGCCATAAAGAGAGCTCCCTTGCAGAAAGATGGAAAGGGATTTTGTTCCGTGATTTTTCTGGTCCTTGAGAAAGATTACCTTTGGTGGCCTGTTCGACATCTGTTCAGGCTGAGCTGAACAAAGTTCAAGCTCTCACCCTCAAAAATAGATTTGATTCTAAACACAGTGTCTGATGCCTTTGCAGAAACTAAATGCTACAGAGTAAATGCTGGTAAAATCAGTTGCATTTGATTGTCTTTGCTATCTAACACATGAGATGCCATCCATTAACTTATCCTTTAATCTCATCTTGCTGCCCGTAGTCTTTTCTCCCCTACTATAAAATTGTTTTCCAGATTCCTTTCCAACCATTCCTAAACAGCCCACAGGAAGATATGAGGCCTCAGCCAGCTCCCACTCATGTAGGATTTTTATAGGGCTCTATACAGGGCCTCTGCTGTTCAGTATCTGCTAGTGACATGCATATCACATGCCCTCCAGTCAGAATTCTTCAGTATCCTTGGTATTTGCCAAAGATGTCAAAAATGTCAATTTGATGTTACAACTCTCTTTTCCTAACATACAGTCCTGAAATTAGAAATCTGGTCTTCTTAATGCCATCAAAATAAAAGAAATGCTCATCATTAATTCTCAGAACCCTCCAAACTCTATGTTAAATTTCCAAATACATTTCATCGATAATAAACCTACAGAACTAATCAGTAATACAAAACTGCTGGAGTATCATTTGCAATCATTTTAGGTACAACTACAAGATAAAAAAGTAGTCTAAAAAGCCAACAAAGACTTGTTTCCCTTTCTAATATAAATAAATTCTTCAAGAGTCAAGCCACTTTATTAAAAGCCCATTCCATTTCATTGCTATGTCTCCTGCATGCCTAACCTATAAATACAGTCGATTCTCTAAAGCCCAGCTATATTACCATAATAAAAAAGCAAAGCTTGCAGTCAAATCTGTCAAATGTTACTCAAAGCTTCATCACCATCAGATCTGTTGGATATCTCAAGCTGACCATTAGCTCTTATCAGTTAAAATCTGTGGACATACTCCTCAGTAACCATCACAAATCTCCTGCTATAGAACATATACTTCATTGGTATACTCCAGGTAGGACTCTCCAATTTCACACTCACAGTACAGTTAATATGGATAGCAAACCAGCACAGAGAGGGTCAATGTATACAGTTATCAGTAACCCAACTGTAGAATGCCATCCATCTATTTATACAACAAACCTAGCGTTGCAGGCAATTTAAAATTGTATTACATATTGAACTCGTATTCCACCCATGATGCATACTGACAAAACTGAATTTATACTAAGGAAGGGCTTATGCCCTTTCCTGTTGTTGTGCAGCCTTGAAGTTTGTATATATAATTAGTGGGGATGCAAGCCCTCACATTGATTTTGAATGTGGTTAGATGTTGTCAATATTTTGTGTTTAGATGTTTTTTCAGTTTAGATTTTGTCCATTTAGACATTTTTCTGTCAGTATTTGTCCAGTTGATCTTATGCTGACACACGCAAGTAAATATTATATATATAGGTCTACTGTGAAAACTCGAATGCTCATAATGTTGAGTTTCACAAAGTCAAGACCACAACGTCAGAAACACTAAACAGCATAATTGCAATACATCGAAGGACAGAACATCAAAAAACTGCACCCATAACATTGACTCCCACAAGATCGAACGCCATAACATCGAAAGCAGACATGTCCCAGGAAATGGTACATATAGCTACTGTTAATCAACAATAAACATACAAAGCACATAATCGGCAATTAATGTACCAAAGCTGCTTCTAGCAGTAACCGTAAACAGAACATAATCAGCACTTAATATACCACAGCTGCTCCTGGCAGTAACCATAAAGAGAACATAACTGCTACACTTTAGATACAACAAAGCTGCTTGTGGCAGTAAATGTAAAAAGACTATACTTGCCAAAATATAGATGCAGCCGCCGGTACATGTGGAATAGGTGCTGTTACTTTAAAACATCGTACAGACCGTGGACAGCAAATTGAAGCCAGTACAAATAGATATCGGCCAATGGAAACGTCGGACCCAACGTCTTCACCATGGTGGAAGTCGCATTGGAAAGCCCTGAGTTTACACAACCACCAAATCCCAAGAGGGCCAGGAAGTACTCATAATAGATGGATATATTTATAACCTGGAACTTACAATGACTAGCAAAAAGTACTGGTGCTGCAAACGTAAACACGCAGAGAAATGTAAAGGTAGAGCAGTTACTATTACAGTACCTAATGGGGAAGAGCTCTGTAAATCTGCAGCACACCATCATACAGGGAGCCCAGCTGAAGCAGAAAGGTATTTAATGAGCTATGAATTGAGACAGGAGGCAGAACTGTCTAGGGATACCCCCTGTTTAATTGTAGATGATGTTATGGCGTCTACCTCAACACAGTTCATATCAAGTTTATCAAACAGGAAAGCATTGCTGCAACAATTGGATAGGATCTGTAGGAAGCGTAGTAGAGGTCAGGCTGACATGCATATAACATTACAGAATGTTAATTTAAGTGATTTCCCTTTGAAAGATGGTGAGTTCATCGAAAAGTGGTATACTGACCATGCAAGTGATGTGACTGTGTTAGTGTTTACAACTGTGTGTAATCTGTATGATTTAAGTTGCGCTAGTATCCGTCTCATGAATGGGACCTTCTTTTATAATGGATTGATATGCAGGCAGTTGTACAGCATTCACTGCATTCTTAAGTATGGAGGTTATAACAAGATGGTTCCCCTGTTGTATTGTCTGATGTCAAAGAAATCGTTAAGATGGTACAATGTGCTGTGGGAGTGTATATTCCAGCAGTTACAGGAGCATGACTTTGAACCATCCATGAAGTATGTAATGTGTGACTATGAAATAACAGCAATTAAGAGTGTACATAACAATCTCACAGGTGTCATACCCAAAGGCTGCTTTTTTCACTTTGGCCAGAATATTTCGTGTAAAGTGCAGGCATTGGGCTGATCTTCCCTATATAACTCTTGCCAGGAATTCCAGGTGGCTGTGAAATGTATGGTGGCATTGGCGTTTCTAGAGGAGGAGGAGGTGGTATCAGGCTTTAATGCCTTATGGGAAGTTTTTCCTGCAGAGGGTAGAGATCTGTTAAAAGTACTTCTGTGAATGGCATTTATTTGGTAAGCCTAGGAAGTTTACAACTAGGAGTATGCCTTTTGCAAGATTTCCACCGTTTTTCCCCATCACATTCTGGAATATATCTGCGTTAAACACCCTATGTCTGCCGCGGAAACAGAACAGTATAGAGGTGTGTCATAGGAGGCTGAAGATACTGCTTGGGACTCGGGCAATGGATTTGGCTGTGTTACTGTCTACACTTGCACGGGAACAAGACAGGGTCGAGGAGCTCAGAATCCGTTTAGCAGCAGGATTCCCTCCATCACCTAAAAAGAGGAAGCTTGTGTTCCGCCACTCACAGTTTGAGCATGTACTGAACAATAAAGGTTCCTAATCTAAGGTTGAGTTCCTGAGAGCTAATCTGCTAAAACTGTAATGTTGTCTGTGGTGTAGTGGAGCGTGGTACATACACGGTTTGTGGTTTGGATGTCATTATCTTGTTTTCTATTATGGATTACGTTTTAACATTATGCACAAGACGAAGTCTGGAGATGCTATGCACTAAAAGTGTGTTCATGCATATCGGAGCGGCACGGGGTTATTGTTTTCCTGCCAGTGTATTCAGAAGGTGGCATGTAATGTTTCTATAGTGTCCTACTGGTATTTGAGGAGGTCTGCTCGTTTTTGTTAATGTGTGAACGATTGGGACAATGGAGGTGTGACTTCTGCCTATTTCTTTTCGACGTCATGGGTTACAATGTTGTGGTGTTTCTCTTTCGCTGTTCTGTTGCTCGATGTAGTGAGATTACGCTGTTTAGTGTTTCCGACGTTGTGGTTTCGACTTTGTGAAACTCGACGTTATGAGCATTCAAGTTTTCAAAGTAGACCCATATATATATATATATATATATATATATATATATATATATACACACACACACACACACACACACACACACACACACACTGAATATACATGTCTGTATGCAGTGGTTGTATTTCAGCCTCAGACGGCCAGAAGCTCCAGGTTTGATTCCTTGGTGGAGCACCTCCCATACAGTCTAAACATCCACTTCCCACCACATATACTTGGGCTTTTGACAGGGTGCTCGAGACTTCTCCCACATCCCAAACACAGACATTGTCAGGTGAATTAGCAAGCCTCTAAATTGCTAATATTTACTTGCATATGTGTGTGTGAGTGTTTAGCCCCAACTGTCTGACACCTTCTCCATGATTAGTTTCACTGCTTTGTGCCTAGTGATTGGCCAGGACATTAACTGGATTCCATGCATAAGTGAAGAAGAAATTAATGGAATGCACTTTCACCTATTTGAAATCTGCAAGAACAAGTATGAAAGTCATAACGCCTCTCCCCCCACCGCCAAAATCAGTCAAACTTCATAAATATTTCACTGTTGCATTACCCCTCAACTCTTTGCTCAGGAACTCTGGACAACACCAAAAATAATGGTGCTCAAAGGCCCAAATTCAGTGACATTTTTTTAAATATAACCCTAATTCACTTGATCGAATAACAGCAGGTTTTGTATCAACATAGACAGAGCAAAAAAAATGTAGGAAACACAGGGACAGTCTGCAAAACCAGTGATAGATAAAAGGCATTCTGTTCTACTGACTGTACACAAAATATGTCAACAGAAAGATAATTCATTATATGAAAAGAAATAACCAGCTCCATAGAATTTGGAAAAAAGTGGTGCATGGAATCCCTTCTCTGGGTTTTATAACATTGCTTCCATACTGCTGCAATGCCAATTTCCTTCTTTATGTAATTCTTAAATAAACAAGCAAATGCAGATGATACAGTTCATTTATATGATCTACTGCTACAAAACAGCACACAAGCAAAAAGTGGCAGCTAACTGTACATTTATGTATTACAGCTTTCCTTTTTAACCTACTGTGTACATTTAAGACAAGATATATACGAAAATATGATTTACTCGTGTACTTTGCAAAAAAAAAAAAATTGGTTTTCATAAGATAATTTGGAACAGAGTACCACACACACATACGTGAACATCACAAGTCTCATGAAAACAGCAAGTGTAATACGTACTACCTAAAATACTACTGCAAGCTAACAGATGGATAATAACGCTTCATTTTCCAAGTGACATATAGTAACTTCATATTTGCTTTATTTAGAAAATAAAATACGTTGTGTAAACTCTCACGAAAATAACACTGAACTCAAAGTAATAAATAAAACGACTTAAGTATGCAATCGCAGAGCAAAAAAAAGGCCCTGTTTTACAAACTGCCTTCAAATCATTCAGACATTTGATAATGACACATGCAACTACATTTACGATTTTTCATCTGGAGCTGTCTTTAACAGAGAAGAAAAAAAAGCTCACAGTTTTGCGAGTAACCAAGGGGCACTGTATTATCTTATAAGATCTTGAATTCTCCCAAGGTTTCTCAATCCATTGCTTCCTTAGAAGAGGCTAAATTACATTTTACTAGCTAACAGTATCTATAAACTCATGTATCTCGGGTTACACTGCGAAAATCGCCTGACTTATGACTTTGACAAATGCTGTTTTTTTTTTTTTTTTTTAGCTGGTTAAGTGATTCAGTGTTAAACAAAGTTTTCAGTATTAGAACTCAGACATTGAAAAGTTGCCAAATGCAAAAAAAGAAATCCTCTTATTAAAACGGTATTGCTCTCAGTACCAGAAAAAAAATACTGGACTATTATTTTTTACATACTGCATCTCAGTAACATTTTATGCTTTGGGTCACAAAAAAAGCAGGTTAACTGCACCTCATGCTTTGACAGAAATCAGATTTTTGTTCCAATATTCTAAATAGTGCAGTATGCTCCTGCCTGTTTATTTAAATAATGCTGAATTTAATTAGAAAAGGGGATGGCAAGCTTTGCTTATCGAGAAGTAAACAAATCCAATGATTCTCACTCTTTCCACCTCAATTAAGAAAAACTATGTACAAAAACTTCTGTAAACTTTGAAAGCACCCACATGTTTAGAGTACCTTCATGGCTTTGCAGTGATACACCACAATGACCCCGACTCTGTGTGTTATGTACAAGTCATCTGCCCGTGATGATACTGCCGTGTGAGATGGGTAAGAGTAAAGAGAAGTCATGAGGATCACATGCCCAGCACTGTGTGGGTGCAATGGTGCCAAGGATGATGATGATGATGATGATAATAATTATTACTTTAGAAGGCATGATGCTGTATGACCAGAGTATACGCCCATGTGACTGCTGCCTCACATTTCAAAAGTGGTCTGGGTGCCAGGACAGGAATGATGGAGAGATATGCTGTTTCAACCACAAGAAATATCAGCTCCCCAACCAAAACCCATCTCTTATTAATCTGTAATATAACAAATGATCATAGAAATTACTTCTGTTTGTGAAACTGTTTACGAATACAGGATTATGCAGAAAGTCAGCATCATCTAGTACAAAATGAAGGTTGACTGCAATCTCGGGGGGGGGGGGGAGGCAATGAACTAATGCTAAACTTACTGAAAATTCACAGCCATCTATAGGGGAGGAACTGGAGAAAGTCAGCCAAGAAAATACCTTTATTCTACAGCATGACAGCACCACAACCTGCAGTTGATAACTCACCCCAAGAGGGGAAAAGAGAAGAGCAGCTTCCGGGGTGATGACTGCAAAAACCGTATAATCTTTACTAGCGCACATACGAGTGAGACACCGGCAGAACGCTTAACTTAAGGAAGGCATTTGTTCAGTGGGGGAGAACTTACTTCCTACAATATAATTCAGTCTCATGAATCACTACCTGAAACAATCAACTAGCAGAAATCTAAATATTGAAAATCCCAGCAAGAAAACAATTATGAGTACCTCTTGCCAATGACGTGCAAGGATATGTAGCCAGACAAAAAGATGCTTCCCTACACCTTGTGGAGATATAATTAAATGCGATTTCATCAAGTTTATCTCCCCAGTGCTGAACTCCACAATCAATGGCTTCCACGGGAAATCCCTGCTTGTGGGGTTTCAAAATGAGAGTGGCACTCATTCCCTTTAACATACATCACAAATTATATATAAACATAAACAGATAAAACAGAGATGTGTGTAGCTGTCACCACATGCACCCGAAAATCTTGTACTTCAGGGTCTCCAGTATTCCACACTGTAACCAGAAAGCATGGAATTCTGATACTTAAGAACATTTTCCATTTTCTGGGGAAAATATCATAAGCGTCTATAGTTTAAGCTGCCCGGGTACTGAAAAAATATGAGATTTTAACTTTCTATAAACAAACATGCTAAACTCTGACAATAGGAGGTATTGCCAGCCATGTCAGGACAAGTAGGGAGGTGGATATATAACTTATGCCAGCACAGCTAGCTGGAATTTTGTGTATAACTATATGTCATTTGTATATCAGACTGATTTATACATATGCTTGTGCTGGAAAAGTATTTGTGAGGTTTGCTTGTGTTAAAATGTATCAACAGTGCACCCTGCTGAAATGAAAAGAAATGTACACGTTTTACTGTAACTGAATTAAATGTTTATTTTATTTATCTATTTATTTTACATTTGTTGACCAGGATAGTCCAACTGGATATATGTTCATTTTCAGTGGAGGCCCGGGGAGAAAAACTTCAGGTAACACAGATAGAACATAACAGATATGAATCAAACATATTTACAAAGCACTCTAGTAGGTACTCACAATATACACAGTGTGTAATAGTATACAAAAACAACAGGTTGCAGCAAACTATTATGAGCAAGAGATGCATACAATATTAATTTAAATAAGGCATTGAATAAGTAATAATTAATCAGGGTTAGTATAGGGACAAAGCCAGTGCTCTTTAAAATACTGTTTGAGGCCTTTTTTGAAGAGACTTAAAGAAGGTTCGAGGGTAAGGTTAGATGGAAGTGAATTCCAAGTTTTACCAAAGACGTTGGCAAACAGGGAGTCACCGGCTGAGTTAATGGCTTTGTAGGTTTGGACCAACAGTTTACTGGATGATCGTAGTTGCCTTGAATTACTGTATGGCTTTATGATATTTTTGAGTGCCGAAGTATTTTCAGGGTGGTACAGTACTTTGTGTGCTACTATAAGCTGATTGAACAGAAGTAGGCTAGGCAGTTCTAGCCACTCGAGAAGACTGAGATTTTGACAGTGATGTGTCCTATATGTTGAGCCTATGGCAAATCTGGCAATATGGTTGTAACAGTGAGAGAGCTTACTAATTTCAGTTTTGCTCAAATTGGAGTATGGGGGGAGGCATATAGAAGGGTAGAGAGTAGGTGTGAGCGGGCGATAGCAGTCCTAGCTAATGGAGTTAGAAATGGTTTGCTTCTATATAATGAGCCAAGCTTCTTATTAATGTTTTTATAGTTTTATTGATATGCAGATCAGATTTGAGATTATTATCCACTATTACTCCTAAAAGCTTAATATGGTCATCTGGAAAGATAGAGGTACCGTTGTTGGATGTTATGGAGAAGGAAAATGGGGTGGATCTACTGGTGGGGGTAAAGAGAAGCAGTTTAGTTTTGTTGGGATTTAACAACAGACAGTGATTAGAGAGCTAATTTTCAACTGTGTTAAATGTGTTTTGTGTTAAGGTTTGCAGGTCTAATGGGGAGGAGGCTGTACAGATCAAGGTAGAATCGTCTGCATATTGAATGCAGGTTGCAACAGGGATGGCAGTATGAAGATTGTTGATAAAGACAGAAAAAGAGTAGAGGACCTAGAATAGACCCCTGAGGGACACCAAGGGTGAGAGGTAGCAGGTTGGACAGTTTGCCCTGCCACAGTACAGCCTGTTGTCTGCCATTCAAATAGGATATGAACCACTGAATAGCATGGTTATCTAGGGAGATGGATTTTAGGGAATGGATGAGTAATTTGTAGTTGACCATATCAAAGGCCTTTGACAGGTCTAGAAATAGGGCTGAAGATGGCCTGTTGTTGTTCCTATTTTGGAATATGGTATTTGTAAAAGAAAGAAAGGTGGAAGTGGTGCTGTGAGGTGGCCTAAAGCCATGCTGAGAGTTGGCAAGCAGACCGTTCTGAATGAGATATTCCATAAGGTGCTTATGAATGCATTTCTCCATTAATTTGGTTAGTGGTGAGAGAACGGCAATGGGTCTGTAGTTGGACAATTCTGTTGAACTTCCACCTTTGTGGAGTGGGATAACATGGGATATTTTCCAGACTGAGGGGATAGTTCCATCAGTTAGTGTTCTATTGATTAGGATAGAGATGGGGAATGCTATGGCATCTGCAGCTTTTTGTAGGTACTCTGCAGGAAGGAGGTCAGCAGAAAGGGTGTTTGGTTTTAGTTTTTTGATAAGGGATTGGATAAAAGTGGTAGAGACAGGTTGGAAGTTAAAGGGGGGATTAGAAGTGGGTGTGTTAGTGGTAGAGTTAGAGTGGGTGGGAGTAAGTTGGTTAGCTAAGGACTGGATAGTTTCAGTGAAAAAGTTATTAAAGGCAGTGGCAACAGTTTCTGGGGATTTATGGGTGTAGTTTGATGGGGTTGGGGTAGTAGATTGTCCTGGATGAAGAAGTCGGTTAATACCTGCCCAAAACTTTTGGGGATTGTTTTGGTGTTTAAATTGGAGGTTCTGGTAGTAGTTTTTTTGTCTAGCAAAATGAGTTTTTTTGTATCATTTCTAAGTTGACGATATATCATATGGTCGAGGGGGGCTTTAGTTGTTTGCCATTTGGTCCAGGCTATATTTCTAAGTTTGATTTTTATCTTAGTTTCCTTTGTGAGACATGGATCAGTATTAGATTTAGTCTTTATAATACGTGCAGGAGCATGGGAGTAAAGGATGCTCAGGAATTTATTGTTAAAGAAAGTTACGGCTTCATCTAGTGGTAGATTTTTTGGACTGACCAGTTGACCGATTTAAGTACATTTAGGAAGTTAGTAGGATTGAAGTTTTCATTATTTCTGATTGTTTTGTATGTAGTCTTGTAGTGGGTTTCTGCTTTATGCTTAATAATATAAGTTAGTGAATGATCACTTAGGTCATCAGGGAGAGTCCCAGCTGTATACAAGCTTGAGTGGCTATTGATAAGTACCCAATCTAAGATACTTGTATATGTATATGTTTTAATAGAGGATACTGGGACAGCAAGGGTTAACCAGCTGGCTTATTTTAAGAAAAATAAGGGAAATGCAAATGAGCTGTTAAACTATTAAAATGGCACCCCACAGTGCTGAATAGGACCAGAGATGTTAGGTCTCGAAGAATCCTTTGCTCAGTAATTCAGTAAAAACAGGGGAAGCCCCAGGCACTGCCATAAACATTTAACATGTGTATTGTAGCAGTCTATGCTAAATTCTTGTCTCAGCTTCAAAGGGGGTTACTATGAGAACCTAGAGTTAGGTGACCAGATTAGTTAATTCTGCAAGCCATCTTGGATATTATATTTTACAGGGAGTAATCTCTGAGGAGGGAGTATTCTGTTTTTGGGAACCTGACTAGAAAGACTGCAAATATATTTCATTGTGCCTTGCTCTGTCAAATAAGTTATTAGGAAATAGTAATTCTCCTAGATTCAGTAAGGAAAATATAGTAACGCTTAGTTTAGATATTGTTTTTCTTTATTTGTACGAGTCTGTCCATCAATGTTATTTTCAATATTTCCTGTGATCTGAACTCTGTGGTTTACTGTGAATAGGGTACCTGTCAAATCTTCGAATGCTCAAAATTTCGAACATTACATGGTCGTGACCAAACGTTCGAAATTTTGAGTGCTCGAAGATAGACTTTCAATGACAATGTATGGTGCAGATAGGGAGAATTTCCCTTTTCTGCACTGAAGTGTGGTCTCGGAGTTGGTATATTTAAGTAGGGGGGTGTGGGGGCGCAGCCCCCCACATGGGGGGTGCTGCCTACACTGTTAAAGTGTTTTTTTCTGTTTTTACTTTTTTTTTTATTTGCTGTTCAAACATCCAAATGTCGAACATTTGGTCTCGGCCATGTAATATTCGACATTTTGGATGTTCGAACATTTAACATAGACCCTGTGAACATATACTCTGTGGTTTACTGTGAAAATATATATTTTCATGCTCTTTTATTATTTATTATTAAATATATTTAAAACTTTTATTGTGGCTGGTCCTTGTAGAATGTATTTAACCTTTGAGAGTACTTATATTTATTTGGTGAAGCTGTGTGGGCCACTCCAGAAGGCCTCGCTGTGTTGACGAACTACTACTAGTATTAGCATTAACATTACACAGTATAATTGGACACCCTTTATTAAGGGCCTTAGAGCAGCTGATTGCAGAGTGTCTGGTAGCAGTGATAACTACCTTATACTCTGTGCAGAAGGGAGCACAGCAAGTAAATCTGTGGCAGCCTTTCCCAGGAGAGTGTGTGTGTATAATCAAATCTCTTAGTGTGTGTGCTGGGGATTGGGGGGAGACAGACGTAGAGAAATCCAGACTCCATGCTGAGTGTGTTCCCTGTGTGCTCTTAAGGGAAAATGTGCTTGATGCAGAGAGGTACATATCTGGAAATACTGACTGTATCCATTTGTATTCCAAGTGCACGTCCCTCTCCAGTGTCAGTGGTGAGGATTCAGGCCTCTTGATTACTGCCCCAGCATGGGGATGTCACATATTGGTTGGCAGTAGTGGCATCATCACACCTCACATAAACAAGTCAATTAGAATCATAACAGGAGATTTTGCTTAAGAATCATTAATGCAATCCTGAAATTTTTCTCACGATTTTTAATAACCATAAATCAGTGTCCCTTGATGATGACCCACGCTCTCTTGAGGAACATGCTACCAAAACAATGCAGACAAATCTGCTGTGATTACGACTAGGTTTTCAACAGTATAACAAGCAGCTGTCATTCCCATAAATAGTGTTCCAAACCTGAGACTTTTGCAATGCATGATGGACTCCAAATAATGACTTTTTCCTTACATTCTTAGGGTTCAACAGCATGTGTGCACAATGTGTTGACATACTTATAGCACTGCTGTTGTCAATGTGAACATAATAGCTGTTTGAAATTATACATATTAATTTGATCCACACCACCCCAATTGTCATCTACCACCTTATCCCCTGCACACTAAGCTAATTCACTGCTGCTGCCAATTTTAATTGCAGTAAGACAACACAGTTGCAACATAATGGAGGTCATTAGCATAGCACATCATGGAAAAGCATTTATTTATTTAACATTTGTTTACCGGGAAAGTCTGACTCGGAATGAAGCCAATTTTCAGTGGATGCCCGGGGAGAAACAGACCAGACGCATGTCTTTGTAACGTGGGAGGAAACCAGACTACCTCGAGGAAACCCACACAAATGCAGGGAGGACATGCAGAGTCCTCACAGAAGGCACCCCAGCAGATAATCAAACCAGAAAACCTCTTGCTGTGAGGCGACAACGCAACCACTGCACCATTGTGCCATCTGTCCACATTACACTGTGAAGAAGTAATAGGTAATACTGGAACAATGAATGTTTGCGTTGGTGAACAGAACCACACTAACTATTGCAAGTACGGACAGGTGCAAGGCCAAGCCACACCAGTTGATGCACAAAAAAATCCAGCACCCAAGACACCTCCAACAGAAGTTTAATGAAATTTAAAGCACAATGGACCACATCCACCTAGGACATTCAGTACAGCATAAAACAAAAACTTGTTCCACAATCTTGAAACTCAAACCACCAACCAAAAGTTCAGTGGCGAACCGCAAGTAAGCTGCAAGTTGGCCTGTATTGCACCCGATCATAAGCAAAAATGGATTACAGTACTTAAAGTGTCAAGCACCAGAGAAAAACAATTCTGCACTCCATTTACTGAATATTCCTGTTGTAGTCCAAATAAGCAAAATTTTAAAGAATAATGCTTCAAAGTAGACCCAGACGAGCCTCCGGAATTACAAATAGATGGAAGACTGGTAGACAAACAGCTAGGAAACAGGACCACACTTACTCAAACCTATGCAAGTACAGATAGGTGCAAGGCCAAACCACACCAACTAATACACAAAAAAACCCAGCCCCCAGACAGCTTCCAACAGAAGCAGCACAATGGAAAAGATCCACATAGGAAATTCAGTACAGCACAAAACAAACATTTGCTCCACAATCTTGAAACTCAAACCACCAACCAAAACTTTAGCGGTGAACCGCAAGTAAGCTGCAAGTCAGCCTGCATCGCACCCGATCATAAGCAAAAATGCGTTGGTGAATAGCACATACTAACTCACTACATAAGGAAAACACTGAGGGCAGATGGCGGATGTACAAGCACCCAACCCCAATCTGCACAGTGGGGTGCACAGAGGTCTCATGTCCACTGAATGTACTACTGATTCACATCACTTGTGACCTTTTGTTTTTTTTTTCTGTTTGAATGTTATATTCAGTCAGTGACCTGTGATATTTACAAACCACAGTACTATACCTGTCAACTTTCCATACTTTGGAGGAAAGTACAGTTGTGTACACTTACCATAAATGTAGATGCTCAAGTGTATTCACTGTTGCAGTCATCGGTTGTGGGTTATCCCTGCTGTGGTAGCCCTCGGCCAGTCGGAATACCAGAGTCAATGTTTTTCTGTGTCGGCTGCTGTCATTTGTGACTGACATCAGGTCGTCAATGCTATAAAGCAAGGCAGCCAACACCATTACATCAGTTTGTCTTGCTGTAACCAGTCAGAAGCCCAAGGAAATATGGTAAAGTGGTCCTGAAGGCTAAAAGCCACCGTAAGAAGGTTATGTCTCCCTAAGGAAAGAGGATATAAGGGGGAAGGAGGGAGGGAAACCAGGACTGCAACAGTAAATACACTCAAACATCTAGATTTATGGTAAGTGTACACAACCGTACTATGTTCTTCGTGTTTCAATGTTGCAGTCATCACCTGTGGGAGGATTCCCAAAGCTGAGGAGAGGGGTGGAAGGATTAGTTAGAGACCTAGGCATGGGTAAGCATGCCCTGCAGAACTGCAGAGGCAAACCCAGACTAGTCTTAGAGAAAAGAAGTAAGGTGGTAATGCTTTGTAAAGGTATGGACAGAGGCCCAGGAGGCAGCTTCCAAGATGTCCCTGGTGGGAACTCCTCTGAGGAATGCTGTGAAAGTGGAAGTTGCCCTAGTGGAATGGGTACAGACAGACATAGGGGGGTGGTTTCCCATGTAATCTGTAGCAGAAATGGATACAGTGTGATATCCATTTGGAAATGGTTTGCTTGGAAATGGACTTCCCCTCTACCCCGGGACAAAGCTGACAAGAAGTTGGTCTGTTTTCCTGAAGGATTTAGAACAGTCCAGATAGGATCTCAGCTGTCTGTGCAGGTCTAGTGAGTGCAGAATTATTTCCCCCTTGTTTTGAGGATTAGGGAAGAAGGTGGGTAGATGAATGGCCTGGTTGAGAGTCACATTATAGGTTCATAGGTTCATACTAGGCTATCTGCCCTAGGGCATTTATAAGCCTAGCCAGAGTGTGTTTGGCTTCCGCCACCCATTTTAAATTAATTTTGCTATGCCTTTTTTTGAGGTTAGTATACTGTGCCTCTGTCTAACAGTGACACAGAAGTGATAGCCGGGGTAAACCTACGATCTCCCATCCACTCATCAAGATTCCTCTTGAAGAGAGTCAATGTGGGACTCTGCCTAACCTGGACTGGGATTTTATTCCAGAGTGAAGGGAGCCTCTGGGTTATGAATCTGTCCCTCCAGCATGTCCTATTTATTTATAGGTTCATTAGATACCATCTTGGGCATAAATTAGGGGCTAGCCCTCAGGGAGACCCTGTCTGCATGGACAATGATGAAGGGCTCAATGGCCATCAGTGCCTGAAGTTCTGAAACCTTCTGGTTGAGGTGATAGCTAGTAGAAAAGCAGTCTTCCAGGAGAGGTACTTCAGTTCTGCTGAAGCAGCAGGTTCGAAGAGTGGTAGGTTTAGTTTTTCCAAAGCATAATTCAGGTCAAGGCTGGCGTGGGTTGCCTTCTGGGAGGTCTGATATTAAAAGCTCCTCTGAGGAATTGTTTGATCAAAGGATGTGAGAACAGGGGCAGGTCTGTATCAAAATGGCTGAGGCATGGATTTTAATTGAAGAGAAGGAGAAGCCACTACTGAGTAACTCTGCTAGATCGTCCAGGATAAGAGGGACGGAAGGTGTGAGGAACTGCCCCCTCTGGACTGGCTCCAGGAGCAGTATCTTTTCCATTTCTCTGTGTAAGATTTTCTCGTGCTTGGCCTTCTGGCTTCTGTGATAATGTCAAGGACCTGTTTGCTTAACAGGGGCCCCTTGTTTGTTTTTAGAGTATTAGCCATGCTGACAGTTTGAGTCTGCAAGTCTGGGTGCAGCACCATCACCCCCCCCCCACCTGAGTCAAGAGGTCTGAGATCATAGGAAGGTGCCTGGGAGGCTGTGATGTCAGGCTGCGTAGCAAGGGGTACCAATGCTGTCTGGGCCAATCTGGACCAATGAGGATGGCCTTTGGTCCCTCCTCCCTTATCTTGATCAGTACCTTGGGAATTAGAGGCAGAGGAGGGAATGCGTACACAAAGAGGGAGTTCCAAGGGAAGGTCAAGGCATCCACCTTCCATGCTAGGTGGTGACACTTCTGATACAGAATTTTATAAGCTGGTGGTTGAGGGGCGAAGTAAAGAGATCCACCTCTGGAGTTCCCCACTCCTGAGTGACTTGCAAAAATATATTTCTGTGGATCTGCCATTCGTGGTGGTCCAGTAAGTTTCTGCTTAAGTGGTCTGCCAGGGGGTTGTTGACTCCTGGTAGGTATTGGGCTATTAAGTGTAATCCCATGGAGGAGGCTGTCAGCCAGAGGTTCATGGCTAGCCCTCACAGAGGGTAAGATTGGGTCCCTCCCTGTTTGTTGATGTACCACATTACTGTGGTGTTGTCTGTTTTGATAAGGAGAACCCCTGGCCTGAGATGGGGTTTGAAGGGTGTCACAGCCTTTTGTACTGCCATAATTTATTTCTGGTTGATGTGTAAGGCAAGGTGCTGGGCATCCCAAAGACCTTAGGTACAGCTGCCTGCTAGGTGGGTGCCCCAAGCAATGTCTGAGGCGTCGGTAGTGATGGTCTGCCCAGTAGGGCGGAGGATGAAAGGAAGACCCTTGTTCTTGGTACAGGTCCCTGCTCACCAGAGAATCTCGGCTCCTATACAGGGGATCAGAGGGAGAGAGGTCTCTAGAGGTTGAGAGTGGTGAGACCAAAAATTATTTAAATACCACTGAAGTTTTCTCATGTGAAGCCTGGCCAGAGGAATTAGAAGGATGCAAGATGCCATGTACCGCAAGGCTTGCTGGAACTTCCTCGCAGTGAGCTGACTTCTGGAAGTCAGCTGGGTACAGTAGAGATGCAGGAAGCTTTGCTTTACTGGGGATAGGAAGGCCATTTGGGATGCTGTGTCCAGCAGAGTTCCCAAGAAAATGATCCTCCTGGAGGGTATTTGCTTTGATTTCTTCTCGTTGATGGTGAACCCTAAGGAAGTTAGGACTGTTTTGACAAAGAGGAGGTCCTGCATCAGCTTTTCTTTGCACTCTGCCTGAATGAGGCAGTCATCCAGATAAGGGTAAATGGGTATACTTCTCTGTCTGCCAAAATGCTATGGCCAGGGCTAAGCATTTGGTGAATACCCTGAGAGCAGTAGATAAGCTAAAGGGTAGTGCAGAGAACTGAAAGTGTGAGCCTGCTCTGAAGTGCAGGAACTTCATACAGGATTCCCTTATGGGGATGTGGAGGTAGGCACATTTTTGGTCTAGGTTCACTAACCAGGCATGTTTTGTCAGCATAGGCAGCAGCTGCTGCAAAGTTAGCATTTTGTATTTGGGGACCACCAGGGAGGTGTACAGAATGGTTAAATTCAGGATGGGGCATCAAGTGCCCTCTTTTCTGGGAACAAGGAATAGTCTGGAATAAAAGCCTTTGCCTGTTTGATCTGCGGGAACAGGTTCTACTGCCCCCTGACATATGAGAGTTTGGACTTGTTTCAATGCCTCTGCCCACTGATTTGGAGTTAAGTCTGGGTACCCTCTTGGAAATGGGAATTCGTTGAAAGAGAATTTGTATCCCTGAAAAATTATCTTCAGGACCCACTGGTCCTTTGTTAAAGATGGAGAGCCTTCCTCCTAGCTTTTGGTGAGTGAAAGGAGGGCAAAGGTGGGAGAGGGAGTCATTGAGAGATTTTGCCATAGAAGGATGGCTTAGAACTGTTTGGTTCTCTGCTGTCCATGGGATACGGGCCTGGGTGGCCTGTCCCTGCGGGGCTGACCTTCCCCTGTCTGCTAGGTGCGAGAAAGGACCACTGCTTAGAGGGAAAATTCCTGCTGAACTTAGGAGGTTAAACCTAAAAGAAATATTTCACTGTTTGCATAGATTCTGTTTTGTCTTCCATCTTTTTAAGCACCTCTTCTGCTTTTACTCCAAACAAGCAGTCATTTTCCAAGGGTACATCAAGTAATTTAGATTTGACATGATCAGGGAGAGGTTGTTCCTTCAAACATGCATGTCTCCTAATGACAGCTCCTGACACTGCTGCCCTGCTTGAGGCTTCTAGGGTGTCATATCCACATCGCAATGAGTGTTTAGCCACTTGGCAAGTAGACTGCAGTAAATCTGCTAACTCTTTCGAACTGGCACAGTCAGGAAAGGTAGAAATCCTTTGCTTTAATAGTTCCAAAGTGTGTTGTTGATATTTTAACATATGGAACTGACAGTTGAGTGTTCTGATAGCTAAGGTTGCAGAGGTGTATAGTTTTTCACCCCATCTGTCCAGAGCTCTGGAATCCTTGTCAGAAGGAATAGGATTCTTAGCAGAACTAGCCTTAGCTCCCTTTGGTGCTTGTGTAATGACCTCCAGGTCTCCAGCAGGATTTCTGTACAGGTATTTGTGAGAATCTGGTACTCTGTAATACCTGTCAGATTTACTGGGAGCAGGTGGGTGGGCATCAGGGGCTAAGCTGGACACATGGAAAACATCATCCACCACTTCTAAGATAGGGGGGATGGCCAGGAGTCTTTGCTGGGGCAGGTCTAGATACTCTCTTAGTCTTTTCTTAGACTTAGGAAAGTCCTGAGATTCCCAGTGGAAATTCTCCCTGAAGGTGTGAAGGGTTTCCACAAAGGAAATGTCTTCTGGTGGGGAGGCAGAAGGAATGAATTCCTCTGCATCTAAATCCTCAAAAGCAGTCAGACGTTGTTGTTCCTCTTCAAAATCTGAATAAGGAGATTCCTCAGAATCCTCCTATGTCATTAGTTCAGGAGAAGGGTGTCTTTTCCTTTTAGACGTTGTGGCCTGGCTACCCCTGATAAGGGAAATAAGATCCTCCACCACTTTAAGCATTTGGGCTTGGGGTGGTGGAGCAGGAGTAAGATGGTGACTAGAGGTAGATTTTCTAGGAGTGGCTTGGCTTCTAGGCCTAAGAGTATCCATCGATCTGAGAGAAATGGTAGTCGGATGAGAAGATGTCAGTTTTTGTCTAGAATCGGTAGTGCAAAAGGCCTCCTCAGAAGCAGGTGCCTGCATCGCGGCTCCAGACCCAACTGACAGAGACAACCAAAGGCTCAGAAGATGAAGAAGATTTCTGTGGCATACCAGACTCTGAAAGGGTCTCAGTAGAGGCCTGTGTAGATATTGTATCTGACAACAGGAGCTGCGAAAGTGCCTCACTGAATTCCAGAGAACTGACTACCTGCTTAGCGGTAGAGTCGTCAGATGGCTTAGCCTTGTGTGGTCTGTCTCTATCTTTATCTCTACGTTTTTTTGATATGTCTATGGATTGTTGGCTGGCAGATGCCACTTCAGAATGCGAAGATGGAAGATGAAAATAACTGTCTACAATAAGATCTTTACGCCAAATGGTTCTCGCGTTAAAGAGGGCACAGAACCTGCAACGGGTGACGTTGTGGTCTGGGGCTAAACAAGTGACGCAGTATGAATGGAAGTCTCGGTGTGGAATCTGCTTTCCACAGGCATGACAACTGTTAACTTTTTTGGACATCGGTTAGTGCAAGTAAAAAGGATCCCCAATGGGGTACATTTTCAGCTGTAATTGGAGCTCTGGTAGAGAATGACCGGCACACTTGCGAACTGCTTCTGCTACGGGCTCCACGGCAAGAAAGACTAATGTAATGGCATTGGCTGCCTTGCTTTATAGCACTGACGACCTGACGTCAGTCACAAGTGACAGCAGCCAACACAGAAAAACACTGACTCCAGTATTCGGGCTGGGCGAGGGCTACCATAGCATGGATAACCTGCAGGTGATGACCAACAGTGAAACACGAAGAACATCATTTATATTTTTAAGTCTGATCTATTCCAGCGCTGTTTTGAATCCCCCTCATCACATGTGAATTTTGAAGCTGTTTGGTACACAGAAAACCACACTACATGACCAACTTTTGTTAGCCAGAAATCTTACCTCTCTGCTTTGAGATCTGAGAAATGAAGACCCCCCCCCCCCCCAAAAAAAAAAAAAAAAAAAGAGAGAGAGAGAGGTCCCAACACAGAACCCTGCAGGACATTGCTGGTCACCTTCATACTTTCTAATTAGACCCTGGCAACTCACACTAAATAGGTTCTGTCTTTCAGTCAGTTTTTTATCCATCTTACCATAGATGAAAGACAGAACACATTTAGTGTGAGTTGCCAGGGTCTAATTAGAAAGTATGAAAGTGACCAGCAACGTCCTGCAGGGTTCTGTGTTGGGACTTCTCTCTTTCTCTCTTTTTTTTTTTTTTTTTTTGGGGGGGGGGGGGTCTTCATTTCTCAGATCTCAAAGCAGAGAGGTAAGATTTCTGGCTAACAAAAGTTTACAGATAACTGTAAACTGGAGGATGTTAAGTCACCCTCTGACACCCAAACCCTCACAAATGAACTCTGCATTCAGTTTTGACAACAGAGATGTCATATTCCAGTAAGCCAACAGATGTAGTTTTCATTAATAAAGCAAAGATTCAGGTATGCCTACTCCGTCAGATATTCATTAAGTTAATGGCTCTAGAGGGGAAGGAAAGAAGAAAGATTACAAACACCAAGTGCTACCCAGGAATGCTGGCCATGCAGCACTACTGCAACCCTGTCATGGTGGTCATGCAGCACTACTGCTACCCAGGAATGCTGGCCATGCAGCACTACTGCAACCCTGTCATGGTGGTCATGCAGCACTACTGCAACCCTGTCATGGTGGTCATGCAGCACTACTGCAACCCTGTCATGGTGGTCATGCAGCACTACTGCTACTCTGGCATGTTACCCATGTAGCACTACTGCAACCCTGTCATGGTGGTCATGCAGCACTACTGCAACCCTGTCATGGTGGTCAGGCAGCACTACTGCTACCCTGGCATGTTACCCATGTAGTACTACTGCTACCCTGCCCTGTTACTCATGCAGTACTACTGTTACCCTAGCATGTTACCCATGCAGCACTACTGTGACCCTGTCATGGTGGTCATGCAGCACTACTGCTACCCTGGCATGTTACCCATGTAGTACTACTGCTACCCTGCCCTGTTACTCATGCAGTACTACTGTTACCCTAGCATGTTACCCATGTAGCACTACTGCAACCCTGTCATGGTGGTCATGCAGCACTACTGCAACCCTGTCATGGTGGTCATGCAGCACTACTGCTACCCTGGCATGTTACCCATGTAGTACTACTGCTACCCTGCCCTGTTACTCATGCAGTACTACTGTTACCCTAGCATGTTACCCATGCAGCACTGCTGTGACCCTGTCATGTTACCCATGCAGCACTGCTGTGACCCTGTCATGTTACCCATGCAGCACTGCTGTGACCCTGGCATACGGACTTAAATCAGTGCTGGTAACACAGCATGCTCTCCATGCACCAGTACTGCTCTACTGCCATGCTGCCCATGCATTACTGTCCGAGGCATGGCTGACCCACTTAAAATCAAAACAATGTGAATATTAAAATGAAGGCTTACTACTTGTTATTTTTACTGTTCGGGGTTATTCACAAGACACATGTTAGTGCAGCAGTCATAGGTACAGCCTTTGATCTACTGCAAAAACATAACAGTTATGAATATATACATTACATGGGTATAACCATGCTCAGCTAATCTACAACTTTATATGTTATATGCTGCAAACAGAAAGGTAAAATGACAAAGTTTCACACTGGCTTCATCTTGTACTTCTAGGTTCTATCTTCAATATGGGTAGATCTGTTAGCCAAACAAGTAAAGACAACCTCTCATAGGATGCAAAAACCTTTGAGATTCCTAAACTGGAACTACCAGGTAAAACTAGGATTCTGCTTTCTTTCTTTAATGGGTACACTCTGTGGTGCTTTATGTACTTCTAAGGTCATTACTACATTAACCCGTGCTGCTGGTCAGTGCTAAGCTACTCAGCTATGGATCCCGATGTTGGGTATAATGCAACACAGGAAGGGAATAATTAGTCACTGGAGTCCTCAGCTGATATAACCACAAATGTTGAAATACACTGAGCAACATGTGTGCATACTGAAAATGTTCTGATATGCTTGCTTTGTAAATCACAGAAGTTAAATGTTTCTTACTCGAAAATGTTTGCACAGTATGATGTGTAATGTAACGTTGGGTATTATTACACCTGGGTCATGGCTGAAATGGGCTCCAGGCCAGATCACCTACCCAATTAACAAAGGCTTAAATAAATGAACATTGCATCCCAAATGTACAGTTGTACCAGGAAATGTAATGAGGTAAGAACATTTGCACTGCAGAAAGTGTCTATATACGCACTCATACACACTCCCATTATAACATACCTCACAACTGTCGAGATTTTCGCAGGATGTCCAGATTTTTACCTCATATTTTTAGTCTGTTCCTCATAAAACTTTGTTTTTCTAGACAATCTTTGGTAAATCATTGAACATTAATGTCAAGAAATATTGACAGACATCTCAGTTTCAGACTTTACACCCTTCAGGAAATTCATAACAATGCAAAACGTATTATTCTACTAATTTTTGACATTTGTAAGAGCAATATTTAAAACTTGTTCCTATTTTGGGGCCTTTGTCCCCCTTTATTTATAGCTTTGTCCAGATTTCCTGCTTTACGAGGTTGAGAGATAGGCCTTATAATGTGTACCTGCATTCTGTAATGGCTGCTGTTTCATGTGTTTCTTACAATACTTCTTTAATACTACCTTCTGCTATACTATAACTTACCTGATCTATAACTTGCCAAGCAAGTTGTAAAGTATTTGAAGAGCTAACATCCCAACAGGGTTTACAACATCGGACAAAGCAAGTATCTTGGCATAAAGCAATCTATAAAGGGCCACTATAGGACAATGGTAGGCATAGAGAGCTCAATGCTTCCCCTACATGACAACTAAATTCATAAACATTTAACTTTTCAGGACTTGCATCTTATGTAGAGATAGGACAACTATCCTCTGTAATAATAATTGCTATACAGCACACTCCACGTCACTCACATGATGTAGACTACAACAGAATTCTACTTTAAAATAGAGTATCAACGTAGTGAACAAGGGTACATCTACACCATCTTTCTAAACTTACTGCTCTCCATTACTATTTGCATTCTCTTGTAGAAATCAGGCAGTGCAACACTATTGTTTACGTCAGTGGGTGGCATAAAAGCCATAAAATTCTTGTAACATCCATTTACCCACTGTAAATTTCTTCACATCACCCAAGTACAACAAAGGCAACCAAATCACAAATGAAAATAAACTCTAGCTATCTAGTAGGCCTTAATCAGTTAAAGTCAACATCCAAAAAAATTTATCATGGGGAGTGACAGAATATAACCAGCCACTCAAGAAGCCGCATCTGATATGTTGGGCTGTGTACTGTCAATCACAATGGAGGGGAATACTGAATAGCATCAAAATAAGCACCCCTAAGCACTGTTGAGCTTGAGTCTCATGCTGGGAGTTACAACAAACCAGCAGCAAAAAGCAGCAGCCGAAGGTAAAACTGCTTTAAATGCTGGCAGATATTTTGCTCGGTCACATTTATAAGCACAAAATTTGGCAGAATGAAGTGTCAAAGGGCTTTTAAAGTAGTGCATTCTTAAGAGGGACACTTTGCTTCTGCATGCTGTCTGTTTGAGAGTACTAAATTGTTTTATTGGCTTTCAAAGGTTTTAAAGCCCAGTAAAATGCTCTGCACTCCACATTTTGCATTTTTCTTTTTTTCTGCAACTGTTAGTATACAGAGAAGATAAGGCTCTATACACTACAAGATATTTTTAGGTCTCACCAATCACAACCCTTATTATGAGTTTTCTTGGCTGAGATGCCAACATTTACCTCTCAAGTTATTCTCTCATGGTGAATTTCTTGGCATCCTCGTCTCAAACATATAACAAGTTGGCTACAATCAGAGCTATGAATATAATCCTCAATATTACTCTTGGAATTAACTGTAGTTAGGTAATGTACCGCACTTGAAACCATCAATAATAAATAGTGTGACTACTGGTCAACAAAACAGAAATACAGAAGCAGAATTTAAAGAAACTTGATCATAGAGCCATAGCAGAAATAAATTAATGATTTTATGGACTTTCATCATCAACACTGGGCAGTTCTACACTTCTACCAGAAAAGTGGGACTATTTAATCTTGTAAAATCAAGCACAATCAGAATTGCAGTGATTTCATCTCTAACCAGATCTTGTCTTAAACCGGTTGATATTACACTACTTCCTGAAATAACATCCTCAGAAGTATCTTTCATACGTTTCCTAAAACAACGATTAAAGCAAGATGAAATAATATCACAGATTCTTAAAAGATACAAATCTGGATGACATACTTAAGTAAATGGACTCTGCTGACTGCCCATAACCTCCTAGTGCACAACCACAGTAAACAGAAACTGAAATTCTGATTCTCCTTTCAGGAAAAAAATGCCAAGCATACTGTGCGACCCCAGGATAAGTGACAGCTTATTAAAAAGAGTTTGAATAGACAAGTCTTTAGAGAAAGCATTTCTCTATTCTAGGATGAAATCTATAAAGAAAGTTAAATAAGTGTGACAACCAAAACAACATAGGTTCAGTTTAGCAATACACAATGAAACCTTAAGAACCTCACTGTCTTAGAAACCAGGATAACAATAGGGTAACTGTGAATAAGGTTGCATACTCCCCAAGGAGTATTGCTTATATTGTACGAGTCTGCAAAAATAAAGCTTACAATGTTCCAACTGTTTATAGCCAAGACAGGAAACTAGCTAAGTTTTACATGACTATTTATGGTAGCCTGCAATGTAATAATCTGAAAAATAAATCCTACTTTTAATTCCCCATACATTCAGAACGGTGCACTTTTTTATGACGAGAACAATGAAAACTGAGCAAACACATCTACGTGCAAAACAATATTAGAGCTTTGAAATCACATGACCTTGCATTCTATTTTTTGTACTAATTCCAAGAGGGATTACATGCCATCTGATGAAGTAACTTCAGCTGTGCTGTAGGCAATGTCCAAACTTTGATCTTTGACAAGTATGTTTCACCTACAAAGCATTATGACAAAATTCACATTCAGATTGAATGATCCTCCTTTTTGATAGGTGGTGACAACATCCCTTGAAACAAGTTTATAGTAGAAGGACAAATAAAAGTACTACCACCCTTCCTCCATGGAAGCTGCTTTTCTTCACTCACCATCAGTATCAATAGCAGAAAAGAAATTTTGTACTGCAGGACTATGTTTCTTTCCATAATATGCAGCCTGAAGAGCACACAACCTTGCAATGTTGGTCCTCTGATGCATGCATGCCTGCTTGCTTCTGCCCATATGCCTAAATCCTGGCTACAACATGAACATGCTGCTTAATGCATGCACATGCATATCTCAGCCCAATAAACTGCCCTCTGCTGGATATCAGCAGTACAGTAGATAGAGATGCTTTCCTTTTCTGAAATGGGTGATACGGTATCATACACTTGCTTTTCTAGCTGGTTCCAGAGGGCATTTGCCACTGCATATCATACACTAGGTGAGAAGGGTGAATTGTTTCCCTGCACTCCCTAATTTGACTCACCCTATAATCTGAGCAAGCACACCTGAAAGACACAAGAAGAATATAAAATTAAATACTTAGCAGTTTTCAGAAGAATCTACTTACAGGGCAACTGGAAAGACCAGCCGATACAAGGTGGGGAGTGATGGAATATAACCAGCCACTCAAATAGCCTTCTCAAAAGTAAACAATATTGTAAGTATGTATCTGTTGTATATGATATTTTGGGCTGTGTACTGTCAATCACAATGGAGGGGAATTCTAAACAGCATCAAAATAAGTACAGGCAGAAAAAAGGGCCAACAGGCAAAGACTCAGAAGGTTGAGCCATCATGCTTCTCCAAGTAATGATGCTTCGTGAAGATGTAGATCGAAAACTAAAAGGCTGCAACACAAATGTCAGCAAAAGAAACACCCTGAAAGCAGACATGTATCTACCGGACATGCCTATAACAGTGTCATCGGGAGGGTGGTTGTGATATCTTGAGAAAGAATGATGCAGTTAGCAATTCAGTTGGAAAAGTAAAGTCAGGCCTTCCATAAATGGAGAAAGAAGAGTAATAACTTGACTCTTTTTAATAGGGTCATGCAACCTACAATCCATGTAGCATCGCCTACAACTCATGTAACATCACCCTAGAAGCTACATAATATCGACCTACAAGCTACATAACATTGACTTACAACCCACGTAACATTGAGCTAAAAGCTACATAACATTGACCTACAACCCACGTAACATCTAATGCAATGATATATGTCAGAGATATGAAGGGCACCTCTCTCCAAAGGACTCTGCCTCAGAAAGAAAACAAAAAGATGGATGAACTTCTTAAGGAACAGCTCTAAAGTCACTTTCCCAGGAAAGGTGCATTACTCTTAATGGACACTTTACTGCTCTGAAAAAAAAAATATTTTTTTTTTCTAGACTGAAAGGTAAAGGTCACTAAGAAAAGCATCTTCCAGGAGACAAACTTTACATTCACTGAAATGGTCAGTCTAAATGGGAGACAAGTAAGCCTGTCAGACATGAAACACAAATACCAAGGAGAAGTAATTTTCTTCAAAAGGTGAGTGAAGAAGCTAAACTGTCCTTAAGAATTTCATGACAAATCTGCACCACATTTATCATCAATAAACTTGCAATGTGCTAAAATGGTGATAAATTACAACGTGGCTACACAGTAATAAAAATCCAAGTGAAACAGTCACCTGACATACCTCAGGATCGTCTGCAGACTCCCTGAATGAAACGGGGAGCATATCTTTCTGATGCGCTAAAGAACTTATTAACACCTAATGGCACAGATGGTGAGCAGTAGAATTCCCAGAAGCTACAATTGTTTCTGAACTTTCAATGGAAGACCTGCTGGGATTATGGGATTAACTGGACTGACCAGACTGAGACATGCAACTGGTTTCACTTCAGTTGAGAGTGAACTATTCGAGCTTGTACTGGAATACCACCTAGGATGTAGAGAATATTTACAGTGTGAAATCACAGCCCCCTTAGCCATCAAGGGCTGATGAGAAAGAGTCTTTCTTATCTGTAGCTAATGAGGATGGATCTTTCTTCTCTGAAGTTTACCATCAGGTGTTGAATCATCCAAGAATCAAGTGCATCACAGCAGGAAGAATGCCTTCACCATGAACTCTCCATTCGTTGTTGAATTAAGAAGTATGAAAAAAAAACATTTCCCCAGAGGGGCTAGCAAGACCAACTCTGAGGTGCATCCTTGACTATACAGGTCTCCCTTCCTGTAAGATCCAGGAGAGGGCTGGAGCTAAAGCTGACGAAGACCACTAGCACATTCACTTAAACCAGAATGTGAACGGTTAGAGTCAATAATCCAGTCTGTTGTACACTGCCAGACATACATCACTACCCCGCACAAGGGGTATTTGTGTCTGCCATACTGGCTCCTAATGTACCACACTATGGCCTAGTTTACTGACCCAAACAAAAGGGTTCCTAACTGTAACTCCTCTTCTTGCCTTTCATGGAGGCACCACTGCACTGAGGAACCTGAAATGGGGACAGCTACAGGAAGGAAGGCCTCAAACGGAGACAGAGGAACCTGCAAAGGGGACAGATTCTTAAAAGATACAAATCTGGATGACATACTTAAGTAAATGGACAGGAAGAAAGGCCTCAAATGGAGACTGAGGAACCTGCAATGGGGACAGCTACAGGAAGGAAGGCCTCAAACGGAGACTGAGGAACCTGCACTGGGGACAGCTACAGGAAGGAGACTGAGGAACCTGCAATGGGGACAGCTACAGGAAGGAAGGCCTCAAATGGAGACTGAGGAACCTGCAATGTGGACAGCTACAGGAAGGAAAGCCTCAAACGTAAACTGGTAGAGAGAAGTGACCACTGTACTGTCTTGCTCAAAGGGAAATGACAAGTCCATGTGGGCAAGATGACTCTGCAACCCCTGACACCTCATTCATCCACTTCAACCTCCCTCGCCATGAGGAAGGGAAGCAGAAATGAAAATTCTGTCTAATATTAGGCTCAAAAAGTACTGAAAGGTTTAGGCTTACAGTCATCTCTTCATGAAGACTGGGGATGTCAAAGCCAAAATTTCCTGGGCCTTTTCTTTGAAATAAATTCTGTACAATAAAATAAATTATATGGTTTGGAGCAGAGAAGACTTCTCCAAGCAGATGGTAATTCCCCCAAGATCTGTAATCAAGGAAGAGCAAAAGATAAAATTCATCATCAAAGAGTCCCACAATGCGACACAAAGAAGCAGTACTTTATCAGCACTAAAGTCCATTTTATAAAGACACTCATAAGCACAGCAACCACCATGATAAACACACTACTGTCATAGTTCAAGGATCAAATGGCAGCACTTTCTATTGAGAGGGGTAAACTCGCACACTAAAATGAAATGACTTCAGGAAGACTTCAGACAATAATGTACCTGAATGTAATTAGCATGTTTAACAACATTATCCAGGTATTCTGTACAAGCAGTGCCATAATCCACCTGAAAAGGAAATATCCAGAATTTGACAAACCAGATGTGTGCACTGAAGTCACCAAAGTGTAGGATGGGATGAACATTTCCCATCCCCTTCGTAATGATGAGGATTCAGGAACTGAACTCTCTTCCTCATTTTGAAAGAGGAACTTGTTCTACAGCCCATTTGACTACAGTCGGGGTCTATTCTGTTAGTTCAGTGTAGAGTGCCTTGTTTCTTGAAGAAGTCCTTAGAATGAAGAAATTAAGAGCCCCACTAGCCTTTGATGATGGTTCCCCAACTTGAAGCAAAATTAAGCCTCCAGGAAGACTGTAGGCAGGAATTAAATGCTGAAAACATTAGGTACCTGACTATATTTTTCAGCATTTGAGGAGGCTTTTTTCCGGGGATGAAGTGGCACAGAAGAAGCAATAACAAGTAGCAGCATCAAAGAGACCTTTCTCAGTAAATATGTTCTACCTTCTCTTCTGCAAGTCCTGAATCAGATCCTAAGAACAACTGTGAAATGTTACACCTCCCTAGTCCAAAATGACATGTCTTAGCTCATCCTTAAGGATTGGTATCCTAAGCCAAGATATCTAGTACAAGCATCAACTGGTGCTGTTGCTCTGGCCAGAGTAACAGCTGATCATAGTTGCAGAAGTCAACATGGAAGCTGTTACAAAACATCTCTAAAAAGACACCTGGATTCTAGTGTTGAGGAGCTCTGCCAGCTTCTGTAGGGCTTGTTTCACAAGGAAGACAGAAAATGGGACATCTGACACATATAATTAAATGTCCTAAACCTTCTTAACCACCTTGTCCAAAGCCATAGACGTCTTATCAGACAGAGGCACACAAATGGCGTAATCACAATTACCTGTGCTGGACTGCAGATATTACATAAGAAATGGCCTGAGGATTCCTGCTCAGTATGACATGTGAATCTGTGGATGGGCAGGGTAATAAACTACCTGTAGTCTGTAGAAAACAAATCCAGATGCCACATGACCACAAAAATGTATTTTTCAAAACAAATTTCTAGGGGGAAGTGAATGATCTCAAAATCCTCCTTCTTTCTGCCAGGTTACTAATACCATTTGTTCAGGAGAAAAGACAAAAGAGTAACCGTGTAATCCATCAAGGATTTCACAAGTCTCTTATCCCTGTCTGTTTTCTAAACAAGGACTTCAATTATCTCAAGAACACCATGTCAGGAAGATTGAAACAGGAGGAATAATCTTCCCAGGTGGTAGCTTTAAAGAAGGGGGCAAATGCACTCACCTAATGCAAAGGGTGAAGACTGAAAAACAGTTAGGTACTATCGCTGGAAGATCCAGGCTTAAAAAGATAATACTGAGGTGCAGAAGCCCAGGATACACAGAGCCTTGCACTGGTATCGGAATGCTCTCCTTAACTGTATACTGCTGTAGCTCTGAAGACAACACCCTGCAGACGTCCAACACCAACACACATTACACATTAGGAGATCAGTGGACCTACCCAGCATGGGAATCATGGGAGTTTGATTTAAATTATTCTGTTTTCCTCAGACTTAACTCATAGAAGAGGTGTTATTAAATTAAGTTAGGACTCGCTACTTGATTCATGGCTGAACAATATTACTCACTGAATAACTTTTTAGTTCATGATTGGTGCATTTTTTACCTATAGGATATGTAAATTTAATCCAGAACTTATTAGGTACCTGTACATGTTCACTTTGGCATTTTTTTAACTGAAGAAGAACCTGTGTTATTTGTCCAAAAGCTTGCAATTGTATTGATTTCTGGAATAAGGTACAGTGAGGATTTCCTAGCTCTGGGAACTTAATTGGCTGATTTTACACGTCAGTCTCCTCTACCCTGGCTTGAGAGGTCACCTCAGCCCAGATGGAGATTAAGAAAGCAGAATCCCCAAGCCTGAGTCTGATGCATGATGATGATGATCTTGATGACCTGCTCTGAATGACCAGGCTGGTTGCAGTAATACTCAAGCCTGTAAGTCTGGTACTAAACTAATGGGATTCCCACCTAAAGTGTGGAAGGCTCCTTTCCAGTGACTATCTGCAATGTCAGCTGACAATGGCTGCAAGTTTATTTCCTAGCTAGATGACGGACAGTACACAGTAGAGAAGTACTAAATTTAGCTCTTAAATGCTTTATCCCATGCATGGTTCCCTCAAATTATCTATGGAGTGATCTCAATTATCTTGTCCCTCGAGGTGAATTTCTTAGCATCTACGTCTCAAACACATTATAAACAAGTTATGATCAATGACATGAGCTTCCTCTATATTGTTTTAGTGCAGCCCCCCCCCCCCCAAAAAAAAAAATGAATACCAGTGCAGGCAAAAAAAATGAAATATAAGTACAGGCCAGAAAAACTGAAGAAGAACGTTACAAAGTAAGTCGACTATCAAAAATACTACAATGTCATGCAGTAAATAAAGAAAACGGGAATAACCTGTCTGCAGGGAAGCTACCACAGCAGCTGCATAGGTTATGTGACTGGATTTCAAAAATCCATTTGATTCAGGCCTAGACTTAAACCGTAACAATCTGTTAGCAATGCTACTTTTTATAAAAAGTACAGAAGACAGACTGCGAAATTTACTCTTTTTCAAACATTTTTTTTTTCAAATATGAGTGTAGTCTGGGTCATAAGCTCTACTCCATACCACTTCATGTGTATCAAACACCCATTTTTCCTAACATCCTTACAGTATGCGGCAAATAATAGGGCAGTTTTAAGCACACACATAGTTTATTTGTGTCTTTCGGCTTTTCCCAGTTAGGGGTCATCACAGCGGAACTCTGGTCCGCTAATGATTGGCAGTGGATTTTTACATGCCGAGTTGCCAGCCCTGATGCACAACCTTCAACGGAGGCACGCCCATTCACGCATGTCTCCACGCAGATGACGCTCTAGCTGAGAATCGAACCAGACAGCGTTTTACTGTGAGGCAACAATGCTACCGCAGCACCATTACCGCAGTTTTAAGCACACACATAGTAAACATGAAAATATTTAGTAGTATATAATAGCCTCTAAAGTACGCATCATGCTCTCTAAAATATTCAAACTAATAAATCAAACTATCCATCTACTACAAGTGTAAGCAATCATAGGAATTACAGATTTTGAAGACGTTTGTATTTAAAAAAGTAAATTATATTTCATTTTGTTACAAGTAGCATTTTAAAAGAAAAATACTTTTTACCAAATATAAATATTTCTTTAAAAGTTGAAATATGTATTACAATCCTGCAATGCATATTACAAAACATTTAAAACAAATACTGCAGTGAAATAGAGAGTTTTATTTTTTCAACAATACCTTAGAAATCACTTTTTTTAATACAGCCAAACACTACTAACAAACACAAAATGGCAAAACACTAGCGACCAGAACAAAAGTTAAAATGACAAAACATATTTTTAATCACATTCATGTTCTTCACTGGTTTTATTTTTATGTATAACCAACGCACAGCTATGTGCCTTACCAAAAATCTAGTGGTGTGGTTATTCCCAACACCATTCTGACTCTTGCAATGCCTTCATGCTTACCTATTCTTTTCCCAGAGTTAATAAAGTAGCTTTTATTAAAGGTAATTACTAATGCCTACTTATACTAGTACAGTGCTGCACCTATCCACATATATCTGCAAAGTATATGAGAACTGTTGACATTAGATTTTTACATAACTTATATACAGTATCATAACATTTCAGTGCATCTCACTATTAAGGTACCGATTTCCTTCTATCACAACACTGGATGTGTACCATTTGGTACCTATGAGTATGATTTTCCATGTTAATGTACGTAGGAGATTTTTCTAATTACCTTGATATGGCATAAGACTGCATGTTGATATTACTGGGAGCCACATTAGTGCAAAACATGTCTTACATTGGCAACTGCAAATTAATAGTATTAAATATACCATCTCTTGTAAGATGTTTCTGCGTCCACAATGGGTATGGGGGAATAAAGCTGCAGATTTAGTACAGTGAATAAATACATAGTGGATACAATAGTGCACATGGCTTCAATCTACTGGTAAGTCTGTGTCCGAGATGACTGGCCTAGTGCCTGACTCCAGTAGTCCATGTAAGTCCAAAATGGAACCTAGATGTGAAAGGGGACTTTCATCACAAGTACTGCATACAGTCCGGATGATGTGACGTTCAGTGTCACCAATCATGAGCTGCACACACCATATGGCTGTTATGCCAAGTAGTTTGGTATTTACTGAAAAATATGAACATTTGCTCGAAAAGCAAAACTTGAAAAGAATGCTGCTATAGTCTGCACCGTCAGTATGCAATGAAAGTGTGGTGAGTGCTGCATTAAAGGCAAATGCATGAAGAATTACATATTTTATTATGGTGGACCTACATCTTTGCTCTCCTTTGAAAATATTCATTCTTTGTGCGTGACAGTAACTGATGCATGGCTAAAAAAGCTGTTTGTTTTACAACAGGCCTGTACCCTGTACCTTAATATGGCATTGATTTTCAAATGTTAAAATAAGCTTACAACCCAATTTTTAACTTAAAAGTGAAGTTTACATGCACAATGAAATATCAACACTTTAAATTAAAAACAAATATATAATTTTCTCCCCTTGTTCACAAGCTGGCTTCAAGGTACACATAGGTGAAGCCCACTGACTGCATTCTCAGTGAAACAAGTTTGGCTAATGAGTGGAGGTGCGGCTGAAACTAGTCGGGGAATGGCTAATGTCATCTCATCCAACCAATGGAAGGGAAGCAATCTTGTCTGTTGCATTACAGTCACCAGATGGTGTTGCAGCAGCAGAAATAAGGGCTAGGGAAGGGTATAAAAGTCTACCAAATGTTGTCTACAGCTGCAACTGGTTTCAGGATAATACATAGAAACATACGTGCCTCTAGGCCAGGACTGTAGACTCTGCTCTGTTAGTGCTCCCATCAGCTGATGTAAAGAGGGAGTTAGTAGCTTAAAGTCTATTAGTGACCACTATGACTTATAACTCCATCTCAGAATGTCCAGTGCACTGAGATAAATAGAAGGATGAAGGTGTCAACAAGGTTACAGCTAGATGGTCATGGGGGGAGGGAAATACTTAAAAAAACAACTCCCCATACAATACACAGTTACTGAATGTTCCTGTCTTCTCAAAATACTCTTTCATCACCCAGTTCAGAAGACAATGAAATTATTTCAAATATCCTTTTAAGTCTCCAAACTCTATCAAAACATGCTTAGTCATTCTTTTCTCTATGTCAGTAATGCTAGCAATGATGTCAAATTTCAGTTTTTTTTGGGATATCCCATACTACTGAAATACTAGCAGGTTACCCAGCAAGCATTTAAACTGATTTCGGTTATTTCTCTCTCTGTCCCAAAGCATCTGACACTATTTAACTTGCCTACCCCACGTCTCCTTCAGTTACAATAAAAACTTTTATGTACACCACTAGGAGCAGTTGAAGAGTGTGTCCCTTAAAATATGGCAGGAAAATGTTCTACTAACATTAGAAGAATCAATTATTTTTGTTACAAAAGATTCATATCAAGAGGACATCATCTTTCTCACTGCAAGCACCAAACTACTGTGCCTCCTAAGTACTTAAAATTGGACTACTGGCTGATAAAATGTGGAGACAGAATATAAAGTAAACTCCCCTCCTTAATATCCACAGGCTTGCCTAAGCTGATACCACCCTTCAGACATTCTCCCCAGCAACTAAGACATATTGTTATTTGTCTCTCTAAATTGTGACCCCATTATACTAGACTATGTACAGCTAGTAGGAAAGAACCAATCAGCTGAAGAGAAGGAAATTGTGGTCACATGGCCTAAGATCAATCGTAGGAAAGGGGAGGGTCAAGAATTTAGTAAATAAACATTCCTAGAAGATTCAACATTACATGCATAATCTCAGTCTTAGGAGAACAAGTAAACCTCAAATCTACTGCAGTTCACATAAAGATCTATGCCTTATCCCATTAAGATAGAATATTCATTCTATTACAGAACTTTACTAAGCATGCCTGTCCAGAAACAGACCTGCAAATGAAAGCTGACAAGAACACAGGATTTCGCTCCAACTACTACTTGCAGGTTGAAATCACCCATAACACCTCCTTAAAAACAATTTTGAGGTTTCTGTACTTTGGAGGAAGTTATTCCGTAACCTTAACGAAAAAAAGTGAGTCACAGAACAGTGAATGCTGTCAGACAGTTCAATTTCCTTTTTTATCAGTAATCATGAGGTCTCATATTTGTATGATTAACACTGCAGGTTCCCCTTTCTGGCCTTCTGTGATTTTTTTTCTTAAAGGTCAGCGCTATGAATTTTAGTGCTTAGAGGTTATGTACATACAAAACAGGTTTAAAGTGATGGCCTATCAACTTTCTTGAAAGCAGTAAAATCTAGAACAATACATGTATGCAGTTGCTGTATTAAATCAGTGTTTCTCTGTAACAGGGTTATTATTCAGTCATACTATAACTATAGGTCCGAAGTGACTGGTACAAAGTTAGTAGCTTATGGTTTTATTGTCCTACTAATCCTGGCAAGACTAAACATTTGCTCTTGAAATTCCTAACCCATTAGCAATAAAGACTTTAGAGAACTGTTAAAATGTGAAATGGTACCCTTGATTCTCCATTAGCCTATATGTTTAATTTTTCCATGACAGAACTACTCCACTCACAGTGGAAACAAGAAATAAGACAAATGGCAACAGTTCTGCAGCGCATTTTCTTTAGTCCCTGCTATGACTACAAATGACATATTCAATTTGGAACAACCGACACTTTTTAAACATAAAATATCAATTAATTACTTTATTTCAGCAAGCATTAACAGCAAATCAGAAAGTCTCAAGTCATGTTCCTTAGCATTTAATGTTATTTTCTTGACATAAAAACATATCCCAGCTGTATGCTTAACCCTTTTTAAAATGTTTAATTCTGTCAACCACAAAACATTACATTCTCTAATAGTAGTTTAAAACAGATGTGATAGAAAGGCTTGCAAACTACAGAAATGTTTGTTTTAGAAGAACACAGATTTCTCTAACTGTGACTCTCTCTCTCTTTAAAACGACATCTCCTCTGGGCCCCATCTCAGGACCACTTCAGCTACTTTATTAGCTGAATTCACGGCCATCAGCAAGTTGGCCTGTAAAGCAATTTTATATATGCAGACCATCAGGATATGAAGATCATTACAAGTCCTACAAAGTAAGCTGTATCCATTTTGAAAAAGGTTTCAGCAGCATTTTTTTAAATAACTGAGATCAATAAAGCAAAGTATAAAGTGATGTCTCTTCTCTCTAGTCATAATCTAAAATGAACATAAAAGAATAAGCTAACATAGTTATGGGTGCAGTTCAATATTAAACTGAATTTAAAGGCTCATGTAATAAGCATAACTGAAGTTTACTACAGCAGGACTGGTGCAGTGCACAATCCAGCACTGAAATAAATGGGGAACAGTAAATCAGTGCATTAAAAAATAATGAAGGAATAGAATACACAGGGGTCTGGTATGGAAGTTAAAATGAATTAGGGAACTCTGTCTGTGACTCATGAAACTTACTTCCTAAATTTATACTCCATTATATTTCAAGTATCGCTGATCAGACCCCCATGTATTTTATACAGACGTGTAAATATGTATATAATTTATTTATATTTATTAACATATACCTACATTTATAGATACATAGATATAAATAAATTACATACATGTAAACATATTTGCATATATAAAGAGAGAGGGGGACAGAGAACTATGGGGATCTACAAACAGATATAGGTATCACATGCATGCAAATGAGGATATGAAAGAGTGAGCATAATAATTACATTCACTATGGGTACACCTGCCAGAAAGCTTTAGTGTCAACCAATCATTGAATAACTTAAAAAAATGTAAACAAATGCACTGGCTCTGTGGCACAGATGGATGACTCCACGGCACAGATGATGAAGCCTTGACTAACACACACTACCCAGACTTAACCACAGAAGACAATGACAGAGGCTAGTGATCAGCAATCAGTTCCTCACCCTTCCATAGGGAACAGATGTGGACTGGCTCACTGTATTCTCGGAATCTACTGTAAAGAGACAGAGAGCGAGAGAGTGAGACAGAGGTACGTGGCAAGCATTTGAACCAAGGATGTGCAGATGGCTCTGCTAAGAAGTGTCTACATGACAGCCTTTTAGGGGCATGTGTGGGAATGAAAATGCTCACAGAAGAAGGTGGAGCAAGCTCGCACATCATAGGTAGGTACTACGCTATCGGCCCTGGAGCCTACATAAGCCTAGCCAAACAGGTTCCCTGGCTTTCGCCACCCAAGAAAACTTTTTTTCAATTTTTTCTGTGTAATTTGCTCCTGTTTTCTTCTAAGGATCCCACTTCCAGTTATTGTTACCTCTGTTGTAATATTCATGCCTTCAAATAATGTTGGTTTTGACTTTGGTTTCCATTTTCTAGTGACTGATTTTTTGGCAGTTAACAGAATTAAACCTGAGAAGGCCTAAATATGTCAAGGAAATTCAGATCTTGTATGACAGGAGTACTTAAACAAATGATTTTTTGAGCTATCTGCTGAACCAATATTTCTGAGACAGTACTACGTAGGGAATTTTTAGACTGCCAACTAATTATACTCCAAAAACATGTTACCAGTTACCTCTGTCTTCTCCATCACACCTCCAACATTTGCCATCTACTCAAAGAAAAATTCTTTGAAGTCTGCTTGGGTATACAAATACCTATGCAAACACTTCCAGGCAAAAATCCTAAATTTTCTACACTTTGTTGTATATTTGGGAACCATACATATGCCCATATCATTGTTCCCTTGCGAATTGCTTACCCAGTCTTTCCTCCCAATTTTTTTCTAATTGCCTCTGATTGATTCCTAGTCACTGTGCATCATTTTATATGGTCTACTAAATATCCCTTTTTAACGGTAGCTCCTATTCCAGATTCAACTAAAACTCTACCATAGCAGCTCTTTCACTTACGATTCCTCTACCCCTTTTCTCTGTGCCTATACTCTGACATTGATCCCTGATAGTAAATGCAGTCTTTAGCCTGCAGTTCAAATGTCCTCTTGGTCTCTTACCATTCTATTACCTTTCCCTCTCTAGTAATTTACTCTGAATACCTTGGTTCTTCGGCCAGTTTTCTCAAGTAAATTCCAACACTCTCTTGCCTATTCTCTGTACCCCTAATTGCAGTCATCCCTAAAGGTAACATCTTCTTTCTCCATTCTCATGTTGGCTCAGTTCTTAGGATACATTTTGCTACTTTATGACTATAATATTCTCTATGGCTGTTATTATTCTCCTCATGGATTTGCATCCAAAATCCCACTTTGTCTTTATTTCTTGAACTCCCCCTCTGCTTCATCATCATTCCTTTCCATTTTGAATTATAAATTTTTGCTTGTGTTATGTATATGAGCCTTAACTGTGTAGCTCTGTAATATTCATTCAAATCAGGTAAACCTAAATCACCTTGTTCTATTAGAAGGCTCAACTTATACCACTCGATCCTTGCCTTCTTCCCCAGATAAATTCTTTTAACTCTTTATTAATTATCATCTGCAACATCTCCACTAGTTGACAAAAATATGCCTAACCTGTATATAAAACTAAAGGGGCTAAAAACATTTTCACTGCTTGTGTCTTGCTAACCATATTTATAAACAAGAGCTTCTACTTTCTCAGTTTTTGTATTATATTTTATTCTATTCCTACATACCCTTATTTGCCATAACAAAATTCCTATTAATCCATACTCCTAAATACTTTTATTGTGTCTCCATAAATATGGGTATTGCTGAACCAAACAATGCATAGGTACACAGTTTACAGCTATAGTCTTGGTTTTATCATCATTAACTTTACATCCTGAAAAGACGTAAAGCTGTTTTAAAATGTGCCACAACACTGATTGAGATGTCCTTTCTGGTTTTATCAGGTACAAAATAATATAATCTGCAAATAATGTCAACTTACTCAAAAAGAAAAAATGTACTGGTTACTTTAGTATCTTTATTACACAACAATCACTGAACATGCTTTACTATACAACATGCAAGTTATACCATGAAATGTTTTATACACATACTGATAAGAACAGAAATTGCTTTATTGACACTTACTCTTTTTTCTTTTAGTGTTCTTCAAAACATTAATGACATGAAGTGGGGTATATGCATTTCAGTTCCCTCAAAACTTTAACAAGGACAACAAAAGTCCAACCTTTCTCAGTCACTTTTTCTTGTAAAGCCATACTTCACAAATGTGATTGGTGCTTTATAGTCTCACAATTATTCACTTATTTCAGTGTTGTTGGTCTTCTACCTGTTCATCTCCATCTCCTAACCCTAGACTCCAGTTCAAGTCCAAAGCAGTCCAGATTCTTCTAGTAAACTCATGTGCTTTTTTTCTGTCAAACATTTTCCTTTGGAACATTGGAAAAGGTTTCACTGACAAAGTTTCTCTATGCGTTTTATTATAGAAGAATGAGAAATAGAATGCCCTTCTGTTTATGGATTCCCTCTTTGTTGGACAAACTTTTGTATTTAATCTTTAGCTTGTTCTGCAGCAAAAGTACAGTTGTGTACCTACCATAAATGTAGATGTTCGAGTGTATTCACTGTTCCAGTCATTACACTTGGGTTATCCTGCTGGCAGGCTACCCGCAGTCGGCCTGAATTCCAAAGTCCTGGTTCGGCGTCGGTTGCTGTCACCTCTTCCCTGACATCAGTGCGTCAGGGGTATATAAGATCCAGCCAATGCCATTTTCTTCAGTTTTTCTTGCCCCAGATGTCAGGTGCCCCCAAAAAGGTAGGCTAAAACATTGCTTATAAAAAGCATGCACTAAAATAACCATTACCTTCATCTACAAGCAAATACACCACATAGGTTGTATAGAACAGAGAAGTACAGACAAGTCCCAGCAAAGAAAGGGGGATGGTGGGTGGGTAACCTGGACTGCAGCAGTGAATACACTCAAACATCTACATTTATGGTAGGTACACAACTGTACTATGTTCATCGTGTTTCACTGTTGTAGTTATTACACTTGGGTTGAATCCCACAGTTGAGGTTGGGCGGCTGGGTCTAAATAGAATTAGGCGTGACTATGAGGCCCTGCAGAACTGCAGTGGCAAAGCCTGCATTGGATTTAGAGTAAAGAGGTAAGTAGTAGTGCTTGGTAAAAGTGTGCACTGAAGTCCAAGTTGCAGCCTCCAAAATATCCTTGGTTGGTACTCCTCTGAGGAAGGCTGCTGAGGTGGCTGCTGCCCTGGTCGAATGTGGCCTAATGCCTTAGGCACTGATTTGCCATGTTGTGAGTAGCAGAAACGAATGCAGTGTCCTATCCATTTTGAAATAGTCTGCTTTGAGATAGCCTTTCCTTGTGATCCTGCAGCATATGCCACTAAAAGTTGCTCAGTCTTTCTGAAAGCTTTAGTTTTTGTCCAAGTAGAAGCGCAGCCATCTGTGTATGTCCAAAGAATGCAGAAGCCTTTCCCCTTTGTTCTGGTGGTTTGGATAAAAAGTAGGCAAATGAATGGTTTGATTAAGAGCCACACTGGATACTACCTTTGGCATAAATGTTGGGTTTGTCCTTAGAGAAACCCTGTCCGGATGGAAAATGATAAAAGGTTCCACAGCCATTAATGCCTGTAACTCCGAGACTCTTCTTGCTGAAGTTATTGCTGGGAGCAGAGCTGTTTTCCATGATAAGAATTTTATCTCGGCTGTATTGGCTGGCTCAAAAGAAGGCAATGTGAGCTTTTCCAAAACAAAATTGAGGTCCCATGTAGGTATCGGTGCTCTCCTTGGGGGTCTTATGTTTTTGGCCCCTCTGAGGTGATGCCTTAGCAGTCGATGTGAAAAAATAGGTGGTTCCGTATTGTAATGAGCTGAAATGGCAGAGGCATGGATCTTAATTGATGAGAAGGATAGGCCTTTGTCCAGCATCTCAGTTAGGTATTGTAAAATCTAAGGGATATGTGGAACAAGTGGGTCAATTCCTTGTGCCTGGTTCCAAGCACAGACTCTCTTCCATTTTTCTGCATAAGATTTTCTGGTGCTGGGCCTCCTGTCTTCTAAAATAACATCCATAACTGCTTTAGAGAGATGTGTGTTCTGAGTGGTTATATTATTCGCCATGCAGCCAGATTTAAGGTTCTGAGTTGGCTGTGCAGGATCTGATTGTTTTGTTGGGTCAGAAGATGAGGAATTTGAGGTAAAGTCCAGGCTGGGCCTTGAGACAAGCTCTTTAGGATTGGGTACCAGTGCTGGCATGGCCAGTCTGGGGCAATCAGTATCATTTTTGGCTTCTCTTGTCTGACCTTTAGGAGTACCTTGGGGAGGAGAGGCAGTGGAGGAAAGGCATACACTGTAAGGGTTTCCCAGCTGAATGATAGAGCATCCACCTTCCATGCTTGTTTGTGATAATTCCTTGTGCAGAATCTCTGTAGTTGGCAGTTGTGAGTGGAGGCAAATAGATCTATGTCTGGGCATCCCCATTTCCTTGTTATCATGCTGAAGACTTGTGGATCTAGTTTCCACTCGTGAGGGTCCATGAGGTTTCTGCTTAGTTCGTCTGCCAGAGTATTTGTCTTTCCTGGCAGGAATTGTGCTTGCAGATGCACTTGATAAGTCAATGCTGTGTTCCACAAAGTCATGGCTTGCCTGCAGAGGGGGTAGGAATGTGTGCCCCCATGCTTTTTTATGTACCACATGACTGTAGTATTGTCCGTCTTTAGCAACAGTTGTCCTGGATGGAGTAGATCCTTGAAGGCTGTCAGGGCATTCTGTACAGCTAGCATCTCTTTTTGGTTGATATGAAGATGCATTTGGCTTGCGGGCCATGTGCCCTGAATACATTTTCCTGCCATGTGTGCCCCGCAGGCATAATCCGATGCATCTGTTGTTAGTGTCTGCCTGGCTGTGGGTAAAGTGAATGGCTGTCCCTTGTTGTGGTGACAGGCCAGTGCCCACCATTGAAACTCCTATTGCAGGCAGGGAATGAGGGTAATTAATGTTTCCAGGCTGTGGCAATGTTGAGTCCAAACACTTTTTAGATACCATTGTAGCTTCCTCATATTCAGTCTTGCATATGGAATTAGCAGAATGCAGGATGCCATGAAGCCCAAAGCCTGCAGAATTATTCTTGCAGGTAACTGGGTTTTTGTTGCCATCTTTTCGAAGTAAGAAGTCAGTTGCCTTTGTTTGTCTGGCGTGAGATAAGCCATCTGGGTAGTTGTATTTAAGCTTGCACCCAGGAATATTATCTCTTGAGAGGGTACTAGTTTTGATTTCTTTTCGTTTACTGTGTACCCTAGGCAAATTAGTATTCTTTTTACAAACGCCAGATGCTTTACTAGAATGTCCTTGCTCACTGCTTGAATAAGGCAGTCGTCCAAGTAGGGATATATTTGAATTCCTCTTTGTCCGCAAAATGCAATTACTGGTGCCAGGCATTTTGTGAAGACCCTGGGTGCAGTAGATAAGCCAAAGGGCAGTGTAGAGAATTGGTAGTGCATTGAGCCAGCTATGAATCTGAGGTATCTTCTGCAAGATTGTCTGATTGGGACATGCAGGTATGCCTCTTTGAGGTCCAAAGTTATGAGCAAAGCCTTCTTGCCCAGCATGGGCAGAAGTTGCTGCAGTGTCAACATTTTGAATTTTGGAACGTCCAGAAAAGTATTTAGAATAGACAGGTCCAGTATTGGTCTCCATGCTTTGTCCTTTCTGGGTACCAAGAAAAGCCTTGAGTAAAATCCTTGTCCCTGAACTTGCTGCGGTACTCGCTGAATAGCCCTCATGTCCATGAGAGATGAAATTTGCTTTTGTGCCTCTGCCTATTGATTGTGTGGCACGTCTGGCATACCTTTTGCCTTTGGAAGGGTGTGAAAGTGGAACCTGTAGCCCTGAGAAACAATATTCAGTACCCATTTGTCCTGGGTGATCATGTGACAATTTTGTGAAAAAAGTGCTAGCTTTCCGCCTAAGGGTGCTTCCAAAAGATAAGTGCTTGACATTGGCAGTGGGAAGTCATTGGGACTGTTTCCTATATGGTTGTGATTTGTCTTCTCTGCTTTTGGAGGTAGAAGTACCCCATTGTTTAGGCCTGTATGAGCCTTGGGGCTGAGATCTGCCTCTAGGGCATCTGTATCTGCCTCTTTGTGGTCTGTCTGACACTGGAAAGGACCATTTCTTAGAAGGCCAGTTCCTGTTAAATCTGGGTGTCTGAACCTGTAAGAAATCCTTTACTGTCTACATAGATTTTGCTTTATCCTCCATTTTCTTTAACACCTCTTCTGCCTTAACGCCAAACAAAGTATCATGCTGTAATGGAGCATCTAATAATTTTGCTTTAACATGATCAGGCAGATTCTGTTCCTTTAACCAAGCATGCCTTCGAATGACCAAGCCTGTAACAGCGGCCCTGCAAGAGGACTCTAGTGAATCAAAACCACATTGCAAAGTATGCTTTCCCACTTGTTCAGCTGCATGCAATAAATCCTGCATTTCCTTGTTTTCATGACATTCAGAATTTGTCAGCATTTTCTGTTTTAGCAGAGACATTAAGTATTGCTGATATTTAAGCATATGAAACTGGCAATTTAAAGCCCTTACAGCCAAGGTAGCAGAGGTGTAGTTTTTTTTCCCCCATCTGTCCAATGCTCTAGAATCCCTATCAGAGGGGACAGGGTTTTTTTGCAGTGGAAGCCTTGACCCCTTTGGGACCCAGAGATATAGTTTCTGGGTCAGCAGCAGGGTTTTTATATAGAAATTTATGTGAATCTGGAACGCTGTAGTACCTATCTGGCTTAACCAGTGCAGGGGTTAAAGAGTCAGGAGACAGACTGGACTTTGAAAATACATCATCTACAATGTCTAGTACAGGTGGAATAGCAAGAGGTCTGTGCTGAGGCAATAAAAGAAAATCTCTGAGCCTTTTCATAGATTCTGAATAATCTTGGCTCTCCCAGTGGAAATGCCCCCTCATGGTGTGCAGGGTTTCCCCAAAAGAATGGTCCTAAGGAGGAGAGGCTGAAGGGATAGATTCTTCAGCATCAGAGTCCTCATAGGGAGGAAGCCTGTTCTGAAGAGGAATCAGATGAAATGGAAACCTGATCAGAGGAATCATATTCAGCGTCTTGCCTAGGCCTCTTATCAGGAGGGGGATGGGAGCCCCTGATCAAAGTAATTAGGTCTTCGGCCATTTTGAGCATCTGTTTCTTAGGCATGGAAGTCTGTCGAGGAGAATGTTGTACTTGTTTCTTTGTCTTTAAAGCTGTTTTAGTCTTTGTCTTGGATGCTGAGGTTGGCTTGATATAAAGCTGTATAGGTCTGAAAATACCCTCAGAAGCCGATGCCTGCTCACCGGCTCCGGACTCATCTGAGGGATTAGTTTCCGAAGGCCCAATGCCTTGAGTATCCAGAGGCCTAGTTGTCTCCACGTGGGAGTCGGAGGCGGCCTGTGGCTCTGAGGTAGCGGGTGTCAGGGGCTGCGAAAGCACCTCACTGAGAACCGGCAAACTGGCGACTGGCCTAGAGGAGGCTTCGTCGTCGGTTTTGGACCTCGGATGCCTGTCCTTTTTCCTTGCACTTTTTATGAATTCCGGTCGTCGGCTGTTCCGACGGCATTATATAGTTAAACCTTCAGCCAAAGTAAAGAAATGCAAAATCGAACCGACGCTTAATAGTGCGTTGGTTAAATCTAGCACAAAACCGACAACTAGCAATGTCGTGGTCAGGGCCTAGGCAAGGAATACAGTAAGAATGAAAATCCTTATGAGGTATTTGCTTCCCACAAGAAATACAGTTGTTAACTTTTTCTGACATTGGTCTGGAGCAAGTAAAAAGTTTCCCCAATGGGGTACTTAGCTTTATTGAAGACTTTGGATCTGACATTCAATTTCGAAAATCTCAGGAGTCAGCCGACTGGCACTTGCGAACTACTTTTGCTTCGGGCACCGCGCGGCAAGAAAGACTGAAGAAAATGGCGTCAGCTGCATCTTATATACCCCTGGCGCACTGACGTCAGGGAAGAGGCGACAGCAACTGACACCGGACCAGGACTTTGGAATTCAGGCCAACTGCGGGTAGCCTGCCAGCAGGATAACCCAAGTGTAATGACTGCAACAGTGAAACACGATGAACATCAATGACTTTGACCCTACAGGAAAAAAATATTTTGAATACAGCTGTATACAGCTTGAATCTTACACCTGCCTCTCAACATCCCCTGACTGCTGGATACATTTGCTTCTCTTCTGCCTGATATACAGTGAATAATCATTTTCCAAAAACACTCTACTGTCTCCAGTTTATAATACTTTACCAAAGCTTTTTCAGGATCAACTCTTTCTGCTGCTTTGATTGTATCTTTACTAGTACAGGTCTGGACTGTTTTCTCTTGGTTAGGTTTGGAGCATACACATGATGTGCCCCTTTCAGTTATCAAACTCTGCTGTGTAATACCAGTCTATTTACTTATTCGTGCTTTCATAAAATTAATACAATCTGTTCCTTCCAGTTTTTCTGGCACAGCAGAAAGTCTCATGTTTTCCCTGAGTGCTCAGTTCTCTAACGCTACCATTTCTGAAACTGTTCTTCTTGAGCACTAACATACACAGACAGTCTTTTCTTCACTTCAGCCTCTTATTTTTTGCGGTTTTCTCAGCTCATCTGAACAGCTGTGTAAAGCTTCTTCCATTTTTCCAGAGTTTTGTTTTTCAACTTGATACTTCTTCAGTGTTTCATTTATTTTAATCCGCTCTGAGCACACGTTTTCCTCTAAATTACTGGAAACCATCTCTTGTACTAAAACTGGAATTTAAACTGCTTTTTGCTGAACAGCTGCAGGATTCTCACCAGTCAGTGTTTTCTCTCCACCACTGTAGTTGATTTTCTTTCAGGGTCTCTAAATTTCTTCTTTGCTCACACCCAGGCAGTGAATTTAGTAGCCAATGTCTTAATTTTACTAAAACTGTTAGAATTACTAGCCCTTATCTCTCAGTTTACTTTTTCACTATGTTACAGCTGAAGTTAAGCATTTGATCAGTGTGCGGCCATTATGGAAGTCCAAGACAGATTATACTCTTGATCAATTTACAAAAAAATCCATCAGCAAGGCTGTCTTAATGCAGAATGCTTGTGAGAAAGAAATAAGCATTCACCAGCAGACATTATCACACAGCAGATGAAATGCTAAGTACATATCTAACTTTAAAGGCCTTCTGCACTTGATAACTGATAGGTAGAATTTCAAGCAGTGAAAATGTAAACTCACTGGTCAGCTAAGTGTCGAAGGAGGGCCAAAAGGTAAACATTTTGGAGGTTAATTTCTGGGGCATCTATGTGCCTAAGGAGGCAAAATTCTGGAATCCTGGTCCAAGCAATAATGTTTGTTGAATGTTTGAACAAATTAACAAATTGGCAATGAAAAAATGTCTATAATTATACATTCTGAAGCAAGCCAGAAGATGCACCCAGGCTTTTGACAGAGGTATTTTCTGACTTGCAGTTCACAACCAGCTGCCAAAAGATAATGTGGTAAGCTATCCACTGGAAACGGATTGCTTAGAAACTGCAAACACTTTTATCTGAAGCAAAATAAACCATTGATTTTTCTATTTTCCTGTACTCCTACATATACTTTAGGCAAAACCCAGAGCAGACAGCATCATCAAAAGGATTATTTTTCCACTTGGTTTCTCATCTTTAGAAGGAAACAGGGAATTAATGGACTGATTTAAATAAAGTTCATCACAAAATGTGGGTTTACCATAAAGAAAAACTTGATCCTTTGTGAAAACATGAAGTACAGTTCTCTATAAATGACAGCATGCAGCTCAGAGATCCCGCAAGCAGAGGTGATATCCAATCAGACAAGTGCTTTCCAAAAGACAGATAGCAAATTCATGAATAAGGAAGTTCACATACAGGATGCCAAAAGCCTGTCAATTGTAAATTATAAGTTTCAATGTTGAGAAAGGTGCCTGGAAGGTCAATGGAGCTGAAAAGCTCCTTGGAGGCACTAATTAACCAACTAATGTTGGGTGACAGTTCTGCCCTCTTCAAGGTCATGATGTGCAAAGACACCAGAAACATGCAATGTGACTATGAAATAACTGGGCCCAAGTTACACTGGTACTTGAGAAAAGTGACAATTACTTACAAGCTGACTGGGATACCTCTTCATCTAGCTGGAAAACTTCTTCTACTTCCCAGAACATATCTGATGGCTGGAAGGCTTCCTGGTGACTGATCACCTCCAAACCTGTTGCACAAGATCAGGAAAAGTACTGGATCTAAATGAGAAACCAGGACCTGAGGTGGAGCTGTCTGTTGCCTTGACTGAAGGGGATTTCCCCAGTCTGAGCTGGTATACAAGCTCTTATACTGCTAGGGACCTGACAGCTTACTACCACATCCCTTTTTGGCCACTACTTAACAAAAAGTATTCATCTGGGCCCTTCTGAGCTGAATTGTGGGATGAATTGCTAAATCAGAGTCAACAGGGATAAGGTATACAAGAATCTTCCTTGCCATGAAAGAAAAAAAAATGCACCCAACTAAGAAAAAAAAAAAAAAAACACTGCCACAACTGAGTGAGCAGCTGACACCAAAAAGGTACAAAATATGCCAGCTCTTAATTACAAAGAGAATGGATGTGAAAATGTTAATCCTAGTTCTGAAAAATTCTAAACCAAAGGGTAAAAAGTTCACACAGACAAGCCATTCTGTAAAAACTCGTTGGAAGACACATAAGCTGGAGTATTTGCTGTATACTTCTTCAATCCTCCTACAGTGGAGGCCCATGGGATATATGCATAAGAGAGTTTCAGCTGCATAACTTCTGAATGCCCATGATTACTCAATTTTTAAGTCTCTGCTTTATTGGCCTGAGTGCACCACTAAGCACTTACAAAATAAAAAATGAAAATTCATGGGCATTCTGAACCCCTGTAGCTGAAACACTGTTATGCCCTTAAAGGGTTATTTGCATATATCCCACAACTCCCACTACAGGAGGTGTAGGGTACCACGCAGTCAAGACTTTAGCATAGTTCTTTTTAAAATAAGTTTAATCTATATACTTCCTGCTGCTGAAAGAAATCACTGCAATGCCTGTCAGAGAAGACTAACATTAAGAATCAATGGAATATAGTTATACAGTGGCCAGAGATTCTAAAATTGGACAGTAATTCTAAGTACTGCCACTGCATGTGAAGAGAAAAAAAGATTTTGAAGAAAAAAGAAGGAGTATTACAGTTTCATCTTGGGAGGAAAAAGACTACACTACAGAAAATATAAAGCTTAACCAAAAAATTGAGATCACATCAGTATGTCAACCACCCCCCCCATCAAGTCATGTTTGGGTTGGAACAAATTAAAAATTAGGTGGTGCTGCGGTAGCGTTGTCGCCTCACAGTAAGACGTTGTCCTGTTTGATTCTCAGCTAAAGCGTCTTCTGTGTGGAGACATGCGTGAATGGGCATACCTTCATTGAAGTTTGTGCATCAGGCCTGGCAAGTCAGTACGTAAAAATCTACTGCCAATCATTAGCGGACCGGAGTTCCGCTGTGGTGACCCCTAACCAGGAAAAGCCGAAAGATACAACATAGTGCTACATAAACATTTATACTATACACAATGTTAAGCTTTGTCAAAAAAATGTCTTAATGGTCCTTTAAGTTCATACAACATATATTATTTAACCTCGATTTAAATATGGAAAATATCAACAACTCTGACTTGGAAATGTAGAATAAATTCTTGATGCTAATGGTTATCTCCATGAAGGCTATAAAAATAAGTAATGCCATGAGCAGGGCCTTATGCCAAATACTATGTCCCATTATACCTTGTCAGGAAGGACTAGTATGTCTGTTGTGGGAAGCAACTCAGTCAGAAATCGATGAATGTCATGGCAAAAGAAACTGGACAGTACACAGTGTGGCCAACACTGAGCTAGGGTAAGAAAAAATGACAGATATACAACAAAAAGGGCTACAAAAATATAGCAACATTCTAATTATTATTATCATCATTATTACTTCTGTTTACATGTCACTCTTCCCCACTGTTCAGTTCACAGAAATTAATACAATGTTCACTTTCTGTCCTTAATCAAGGTTTTTCTAAGTCCTTCTGCCTCTGTGCCCAAGCCCCTCTTTAAAGTCTTAGTGGCATCACTGTCTGTTGTCAAAATTGTACCTAGGCGTGAGTGCATGCGTGTGTGTGTGCCTTCCGTAGAAGGTTGAGCTGGCAACTCGACACCGTAAAACTCCACTGCCAATCATGAGTGGACAGGTGATCTGCTGTGGCGACCTCTAACTGGGAATAAGCTGAAAGAAGAAGAATGTCAATACAGTATTCTATTAGCCTCAGAAACAGGAATAAAATGGACCAGCTAAAATGGTCAGGATTAGAGAGTCCTGCTGGTTTCCATATGACTGAATGAGGACAATGTCATGGAACAGAATTTCACTGAGACCACTTCATCAGATTCAGATTTGCTGAATGTCACTGAATATCTTGGCAGTTGATCAGATGCATTCAGTTGGCATAATGGTTAAGATCTTCGCCCTCCATGTACAAGGTACATGATTCGATCCTGCCCTCCAGCCAATGCCTGTTTGAAGTTTGCATGTTTCTCTGTGTCTCTGTGGGGTCCCACCCACCTCTGAAAAAAAAAAACACGCTGAGCTTTTACATCTCAAACTCACCAATAAATGGAGCTATGGGCAGCAGCAAAGACTCTACATGGTGCCTTATAGGGGGTAGAATTATACAGACAAACCGCTTTGGGCATCTACTGTTGTGCATAGTGTCCTCAAGATAGGAAATCACAGACTGTGCACTGTGGCAGGGTTAGCCACTTAATGGTGCTAAATATACCGGATGATTCAGCCATGTTGATTAATGTCATAAATGGACATGGGTACTTGCCAGTGAAAAGTGGGTTAAGGATCTGACCTACACCAGGGACCCATGCTAATAGTGGGAGGTGTCTATGTGCCCCTCTTGGCCAGTGTGTGCCTGCCATAAAGCCCAGCAGCCCTAAGTCAATAAGCTACTGGCCAGCTGGTGTCCAGTGGCCCTGCCAGGGTTATCTGGGATAGCTCTGTTAAGTGAAAGCTGGATGTAAAACAAATCAACCTGCCAAACATGAACTAAGAACTGCTACACTTAATGTGGCATCACTGACAGGACAGAGCTTGGAAGTGGATGACATGATGGTACAGAGAAGGCTTAGCATCCTACATATTCAACAGACAAGAAGGAAGGGCAGTGCAGCAAAGCCATTTGGCTTAGGATGCAGAGTCTACTACTCAGGAGGAGGACAGGCTAAAATGGTGTGGGAATTGTGGTGAGAGACAGGCTTCAGAAGCCAGTGAGGGATGTCATCAGAATTAGTGACAGACTCTAATGATAGGACAGTATTCATAAACTCAGCCTATGCCCCACAGCAGGGTTGTGATAGTGAAGAGATGAGTGCATTCAGACAGCAGTTGAAGGACCTACAAGATAAAGCAGGACAACATGAATTGGGTCTTGATAATGGGTAAAATGAATGCACATATCAAGCTAGATAGAACAGGATATGAGGACTGCCTGGGTGAAATGAGTGGGGCAACATGAATAAAGGAGGAGAGGCCACTCTAGACTTCTGTCTGGCAAATGACATGATAGCAGCCAACACATGGTTCAGAATGAGAGACAGTTACAAGATCACATACAAGATTTGTCAACATGCAACTCTGGTAAACTTCCTCCTAGTAAGGAAAGGACACTGGGGTAAGCATCAGTGATTGCAAAGGTATTCCCAATAAAAGTCATCCCACAGCATAGATCACTGGTTGCCAAAATCAGCTGCAAGCACTGGTCCTGAAAGTTGACTGGAGAGAATCTGATCAGGATGCAGCACAACCAACCCAATGTTTGCAGTGAGACAGACAGTTACGAAGAAGCTAGAGATGACGAAAGAGTCCAACTGGGCATTTCTAGAATTGGAGAAAGGATACGAAAAGGTCCCAAGAAAGCTGATTGGGGCAGTCCTGCAGTGGTTCTAAGTCCTGGAAACATTGGTAGAGTTAGTGCAGGCTATGTACAAGGACCCAATGACTCAAGTACGAACAGTGTTCAGCCTCACAGAGGGGTTCCCAGTGAGAGTGAGTGTGCATCAAGGTTCAGCTCTGAGACCACTGCTGTCCATACTGGTGATGGACTACATTAGGAAACTGGTCAGACAGGACAGATTTATAAAGTTGCTGTATGCAGATGATGTGGCATTACAGGCAGACTGAGTAAGAACTTCCACAAAGGATAGGTGAATTGAATGCAAAACCGAAGGCACATGGATGATATTAAGTACAGACAAGACAGTTGTAATGGCAACAAATTGGGGAAATCACAAGAAGCTAAGAAAGGAGACAGAAGGGAAGACAATGGAACAGGTAACAGCTTCAAGTATCTGGGAGAGGTGGTGGAGGAGATGGAAGGTCTGAATGAAGAGTTCAGCGGTATAATCAGTGGAGCTGAAGCCAACTGGCATAGCGTGTCATGTGTGGTGTACGTCAGAAGAATGATGAAGAAACTAAAAAGTAAGGTGCACAAAACAGTGGTGCAATCAGTACTATTGTATGGTATAGAAACCTGGGCAATAAAGGCAGAGCAGTTAAGGAAGCTAGAGGTGATGGAAATGAAGTGCCTGAGATGGGTGGTAGGATGCACACTGTGGGACAGATGAATAAAGGAGGCTATAAGAACAGAAGTAGCTCCAACTACAGAAAAAATAAAAGAGAACAGATTATGGTGGTTTGGCCATATATGCAGAAAAGCAGAATACAATCTGGTAAAGAAGATTTGGGAAAGAGAGGAAGAAGGTTACAGGAAATGAGGGCATCCACGTCCAGCAAAGAGGTGGATGGAATGTGTGAGAAAAGAACTGGAACAATCCGGCATTAGTGTCGAAGAAGGTAGAACTGTGGCACTGAATAGGGAGAAATGGCTAAAGTTAATATGGCACCCAGACCCCTTGTAGAAAATGGGAGCTGACGATAATGATGATGATGATGATGATCAGATGCATCTACGTAGAAGCTGCATAAATCAACAACTTTAGGGTTTGTCAGAGTGTTCACCAATGTTCACCCAATGATATTGGTAGTTTTAAAATGTCGGCCTACTTCATTAGTTTAATCAAACTGGTAACTTTTATTCTGAACATGTCAGCTCAACAGAAATTGTGCTTTTTCCCCTCTCCCTTAACCTCCCTACCACCCCGTAAGTGCCCATCAGCTGCCAGCAGCTCCCTTCCACATTCACCGGGATACTGGTCCAGCCTTATCTTCTCCCAAGCTCAAGCAGACCCATGTCCAGGGATGGTATGGAGATCAAGGATGCTGGTGTAGCATTACATTGCTGCTGCAAGGCAGCATTCCCTAGCTCTGACACACTGCAGGAGCCATGTTAGCTCTGCAATGGTTGCTTTTGTGATGAGCATGGCAAGGCAGCACTCCCTAGCTCTGACAAATGGCAGGGGTCTTGTTAGCTCTGCAGTGGTTGCTTTCATGAGGAGCATGGCAAGGCAGCACTCCCTAGCTCTGACACACTGCAGGGGCCTTGTTAGTTCTGCAGTGGTTGTTTCATGAGGAGCAAGGCAGCATTCCCTAGCCCTGACACAGTGCAGAGGCCTTGTTAAGCTCTGCAGTGGTTGCTTTCATGAGGAGCACACTCATTTCTTCACATGCCTGACCACCCAACCCAAGTGGTATAGCGTTTGTAGCATGGAGATTACCAGTCTCTTAGTGATGCTACTGCAGTGAAGTTGGAGGGAAGAAATTAATTCAGATCTGGAAGGTTTTAACAACATTTTATAGGGAGGGATAGTACCAGCATCTTGGAAGAAAGATGTGGTGGCTTTATCAAAGGGGTAAAGACCCCTCAAACCCAGTTTTGTATGGACCAATTTCAAACTATGATTAGAAAGTGTTTATGTCTATACTAGCTATGAGAATGGCAACTGTGTTACCAAAATTAGTAGATAAGGATCAATGTGGTTTGTGGAGGGGAATCACACATTTGACAACAGTAAAAGAACAATGACAATCCAGAAGCAGAATACAAGAAAAGACCACTGTTGTTAGTGGGTCTCAGAAGGCATTCAATAAAGTCAGCTGGGATTTAAAGCGCAGGGGAATGGAAGCATTTACATTCCTTGACAAAATAACAGGGTTATTTAAATTCAGTCAGAGGCAAGAATTAAGGAGGAAGGTTTCCTCCATGAAAAACTATGTTTGAAAAGAGGAACTAGGCAGGAGTGTCTTATTTCCCCTCTGTTATTTACTTTACAATTACATGCAGAATAATTTTCAGGAGGAGCGAAAATTAAGAGAAGGTAGGACTTCAGCAGTTTGTGTAATGCTGGGAGTGAAATGTAATTGTTAAAAAAGGTGTATGTGTGTGTGTGTGTGTGTGTGTAGATATATATATATATATATATATATATATATATATATATATACACACACACACACACACACACACATATAGATATAGGTGTGTGGGTGTGTGTGTGTGTATGTATAATACAGGAAACTACTGAAAAATGTTTATAATGGTTTTTGTTCTATAACTTTATCCATGTCACTGTTAAAATTGTGTGAATTTAATAAAGGTGTTTAAAAAAATATTGGTATTACACAGCATCATCTGCTCACTGTCCTCTGCCCCCACCTAGTCCTAATTCATCTAGCAACACCATGTGAAAACGGGTCATTAGGGGATGGGAGCAGTTAAGACTAACTTTCTACACCATGGGACTGGGTGTCAATAGAAATGAATACACTTTAGGCATCTGTCATAAAATTGACATAGCTTAGAAATGCAATGCAATGCATTGTGAGATACATTCACACATAATAGGAATGTAATACAATATTAAAGGGGTAATGGTTATGGTTCATATAATCAATACATACAGACGCTCTAGCAGCTTTATTCTATCTATCTATCACAGGGTTAAAACCCAGGGCTAGGACTAGATGTTTAGTTAGGTTTACATTTACGATTGGGAGTGTAGGAGGTATTTTGCCCTGTGTGGAAGATATAGGGTGCTGTCTCCCTCACAAGAAACTGGGTTCATTATGTGTATGTCTGTGTTTTCTATATTTTTCTTCAAATGATTCTCACTTAAATTCATTGTTTATTTATTTACTTTTTTAATTTTTGTGCTTTTTAACAATATGTACTGAATTATAACATTTTCAGTGGAGTGGTCTTCACTGATCTGACATGTTCCCCTTCTATTTTCAAGCAAAACTCAGGAATGTGATCCACAGATGAAACCACAGCTAACAGTTATAAGTTGTTAAAATTATCCTGAATATGCGACTTATTCAGTAAAAACAAATGCTGATATGCAAAAGCCAATAAAGAATAGTTTATTATTATATACATATTGAAATCATTCTTACCAATATAAAAGGTAAAGAGTTTGTTTCATTTCACCTTCATTTACTTACTGTGCAACAATGAACAAGTCACGCAAGCCCCCCTCCCCCGGTCACACATGAAAAGGGACCATTTACCCCAGTTGGGCATTTTTAACTCCACACCTCTCGACCTCTTAGAGCAAGAAATCCAGACAAAATCCCAAAAATAGGGACATTTTTTAAAGATTACTCTTACAAACTTAGAAGACTGATAGAACAACATGTTTGCATCAAAATGAGCTTTCTGAAGGGTATGAAGTCTGAAACTCAGATATCTTTCATTATTTTCTGACTTCAATCCTCAATCAGAAAATAGTAATGTTATGAGAAACAAACCAAAAAATGTGAGGCAAAAATCTGTACATCCTGTGAAAATCTGGACAGTTGAGAGGCATGGTTATTCATATTTCTCAAGGCTAGGTAAAAACAGATACAGATGCAATGCTGACTCCCCCAACAACACTTTACCAAAAAATATCCATCACAATGATATTAAAAGGGACTACAAGTTTGTCTTTGGCTTTACACTCTTGCCAGGATTTATTAATGTACTTGATCATTCTTCTGTCTCCTCGTCAAACTTTGATGGGTCTTCAAGAAGAGAAAGAACTCTGCTCTCCCAAACTGGTTGTGCTCCACACTTGAGACCATAATACACACTACTCATAATCCTGCTAGCCGCCTCCCCTACCAGATGTAGAAAATACTTAACTGTGGAGCCCATGGCATTAGCTTTAATAGTTGTCAATGATAATCCTGGAAATAGATTAGAATCTGCTATATGGGAGGGAAAACCTCTTAAAAGTTTAAGTTCAACAAGTTACTGATGGGTTTCTCAATAAGAGAGCACATAATCCCCACAAAATATCCCTTCTCTGCATATACTTGGAACATGCATCTACATCCAGACAAGGAACAATGGTTGTAGCCCATGCACAAGGAAAAATAGCCTGCCAATCAGACAGCAAACAAATACAAAGAACGCAAAACTTTTCTATATTGATCTTGAAAGTTGGCAGCCCATCAAACACCTATAACAGTACCAAGAAGTTAGAGATTTTCTAAAGAACAGAGAGCATAATGCCATCGGTAAACACACTGATATCAGAAAGGGCCACTTATCAACAGGCATATCCCACCTTTGCATCATTCATTGGCTTAAACATGCAAAAATCTTCAAAGGCAAGATGAAAAGGTGGGGGGAGAGGGAACACCATTAGCCAAGTGTTTTTTATTCTTCATTGTGCTTCCTTTTGTGGTTTCTTGGGAGATAGGGAACACCCGCTTGGCTAGTACCACAGTGCAAGGGAATCACCTCCAATACCCGGATTGCATCTTTACTATTAAAGTTCTAGGTTGCTTTCTTATGGCCAAGTTTGGAGTATACACACAATGTGCCTTTTCAATTAACAACTGCTTTGGAATACCAGCCCTGTTTCTTATTTGTGTTTTCATAAAGTTAATACAGTCTGTTCCTTCAAGCTTCTCTGGTACAGCACAAAATCTCAGGTTTTCCCTGCATACGTTCTGTCCTCTGATTCTGTTATTTTTTGAAACATCTCTTCTTGAGCATTCTCATATTCAGCCAGCCTTTTTCTTCATTTCTAGCTCTGATTTTTGCAGTTTTTTTTCAAAGATTCCTCCATTTTTCCAACCTTTTATTACTTGAGTTGATATACTCCTTCAGTGATTTCTTTATTTCAATCAGCTCTGAGTACATTTGACATATTTTATTTCCTCTAGGTTACTGGAAGTCATGTTTTGAACTGGAGCTTGTACTGCCTTTGCTGAACAGCTGCAGAATTCTTTCCAGTCACTGTTTTTTCCTCACCTTTTGCAATTGATTTTCTTTCCGGTTCTCTCAATTTCATTTTTGCTGGTATCCAGGCAGTGCACTTACTAACCAGTTACTGAAATCTACCCAAAAATACGAGTTTACTAGCTCTCTTCTGAATTTCTGATTTCAGACTGAGAGAGCTTGAATTACGCAGTTACTTAATGTGCAGCCATCTTGGAAAGCCCTGAAAACATGGAATGTTGATTGTGGAATGTGTGCCATGGAGTACAACTGGCAAAAATGCTGTAGTTTCAAGATTGTGTACACACTGTTTAACAAGTAAGAAATAAACATAAATAGGTGTGGTTTATTATCGGACAGGAATATGTCCCGGTGTGTGACAAAGCACGAGGCACTCGTGCAAGTGCTTTTAGCACTGGAGGTAGGGTTGCCAGACGTCCCTATTTGGGCGGGACTGTCCCGAGATCAGCAGCCTGATCACGAGTCCCGCACTGCCGGTTTAAATCCTGGGCAGCCTCCGCTTTCTTATTTTTTTTTTTTTTTGATTGGCCCGTATACCGGCATACGGGCTAATCAGAAATCACTAAACACAGAGCTTCTTGTGTTTAATGTGGAACATCGCAGTTCCGCATTAAACAGAAGTAGCTCCGTGTTTAGCGATTTTTGATTAGCCCATATACTGGTATACCTGGCAACCCTGACTGGAGGGGAGGGAGCTGCTGCTGTTATCAGACAAGAAACCACACTGCAGTGTCTTATTCTGCTTACAAAATGGAGTCCCCCACCAAAGCAAATAAATACAAATGATTTGAAAAAGTAAGTAGTAAAAGAATGGTTTTTCTCATGAAATTTATGCTAGTCTCAGTAATGCCAGTGTGTGTGCGTGCACGCACACACACACACACACACACACACACACACACACACACACACACACACACACACACACACACACACACATCCTGGACAATTTAAAGTAGTAAATCGATTTACCACATGTTTTTAAGATGTGAGTGGAAACTGGAGTACTCTGAGAAAACTTAATGCAAACAGAGTGAAGACATGTAGACTACATAAAGACATCCCGCTTGAGAACTGAATTGGTGAATATCTTGCTGTGAGGTGACATTGCTAGTCTCTGTGCTACTGTGCTGCACAGTCGTGCTAAATGCTCATCAACAAAGAAAGCGTCCCAGCTGCAATAAAGTCCTTTTTACTTCATTTGAAGCTTATTTTCATAGCTTCCCACAACACTGTAAGTGGGTATCATTTATTTAAATTTGTTGATCAGGAAGATCTCTTGAGCCTATAGCATGTCTACCCCTCCACCATACATATGTAATAATAACATAACTATAGAACTGTCCAAAACGATAGTATTCACTTTCTGTGTCGAACTAAATCTGTGATCCACAGAAAACGTGTTACTGGTATCATCACGCCTGTTTTTTGTTTTTTTTTTTTTTTTAATTGATGCATTTATTTGATTTATTTGTGGCTTATTTTTTATCTTTGAGTAGCACTGCATATGGATAAGACAAATTATATAACAGACTATTAATTCATTTATTTTCCTCTTTTGATTAAACAGAGTTCCCTGACCAAAGCAATGCCCATTATTCTTGGAACATCTCAAGTGGTATGGACACTGACCAGGCAAACTGGCCTTCTCTTTTTCTGATACCATGCTAAAAACCCACAGCATTTAACACACCCCTTGGTTACTATAACTCAAGTATATGGGACCACCCTTGTCATCCAATGAGCAGCAGCTGAAGAGAGCAAAACCCCCACTTAACTACACTAGAGTATCTGTGTCTGAATATGAACCCAAGGGCCTGGTGAAAGGATAAAAGCTTAGCCTTCTGATGTTCTTGGCATGAAAGACAGGTACCACAGCTGCTGAACTATTTGATCATTAAACTTAGGAAAGCCATTTACTGCAATTTGAAGTGATTCTCTGCTATTTTGATCAGAACGCTGTGTGCATGTTTGGGTGTGTGATGTGGCGTATGTAGTACAAGTAGAGAATTTAAGTCGGGCAAGAGTAAAAATCATGTTAGATCAACATATGATGTGTAAAAGTGTACAGTGTCTTGCATGTATAATAATAAGCTAGTTATGACAGGAAAAGCGCTAATACCCATGTTGTAAGTTAGCAAACTGCTGCCACATCTGCAGAAAAAGCTATGCTACTGAAATATAATTGGAGCATGCCTCTCAACTGTCCAGATTTTTGGCTCATGTTTTGGTCTGTTCATCATAAAATTAGTAGATATCTGCCAAATCAGTGAGGATTGAAGTCAATAAATGATATCATACATTTGAGTTTAGAGATAATATCCTTCAGAAAACGCATACTAACTCAAATCTTGTTTTTCTAACAACTTTTTAAGTTTTTATAAGAGAAATATTTAAAATTTGTCTCTATTTTTTTGTCTTTGTTCCCTTACTATTTTAGGCTTTGTCTAGACTTCTTGGTCCAAGAGGTTGAGCAGTATGAATTTGAGCCTCTGCTGGTACAGAACTTTCATGGAATTTGGTATCATGAATTGTTTTAAAATCTGTCATGTAACTGCTAATATCCATGGATTTCTAAAACTTAGCATTATCATAATTTTTATTTTATTCCACTTTTGTAATACACTTAAGCTGTAGGAAACTCTCTTTTCAACAATTTGTGCCTTCTCCACACAAAAAGTACAGACTGTTAATTGTGGAGTGTTTACCTTTCTGAACTGCTGGAACCCTGGTAAGTCCTAATTTAGAATGTTGAGTGTCAGCCAAGCTGTACTAAACGCCACTGTTACATACAGGCAGTGAGTTAAAGTGTCTGGGGAACAGCACAGTCCTGTCTGAATTAAAAGGTAAACTTACAGGAAGGTTTTTCAGCTGTCAACAAAGAAACAATTGTAATCCAGTTTGTGAACACTTGTTATTTATAGTAATTAACTTTATGAGTCTAAGGAAAGTCTGTTAATTAAAGAAACAACAATGAATGACACTGTTTAAGTTGCTATTGCATAAAGCGATTTGCCAATTAAAAAAAAAAGTTAACTGTGCAACATGGTGTGTAGGGCAGAAGCTGCTGAACAGATGTAGTTCCCTTCAACATGATGTGCAGAACAGCTGAGGTTTTACAACTCTCTTGCAATTTTAAAATTTTTTAGAGTGAGTTTTCCCTAGCCTGATGCCTTACAGTTTAAACAGTAAACTCTCTGTGACATCAGGTTAGGGAAAACATGAAGTGTGTCCATAGACTTTAATGAATGAGTGCTTGTGTGCAATGCCCGATCCATTAAAGTCTATGGACGTACCTCTTGCTGTCTCCAAGATGACTCCATTGAGGGATAACCTGCAGTTTTTGGGGGTCATTGCTTAAATATAAACCTTACGAAGCTTCTTGTTAAAATAGAAGACAAAAATGTAAGGAAAGATACCACGGAAAATGGATAGCGGCACATAACTCACTGAATGCCACAAAGTAGTATTGGATGTTGGCAAATCTCTAAGTTTTGATAGCAGGGCCCAGCTGAAGATTCTTACCGATAGTAAATGCAGAAACCACATATCTAAAGTATAACCTGCTCGAATTGGTGGCTGAGTGATGTGTGTTTCAGTTCAGCTTTTGGGTTTGGAAGTAAAGGAGATACCTCTCAATTGTGCCTGATTTTGCAGAATGTCTCTAATTTTGTCTCGTATTTCCCCTTGTAAAATCACCAAAGATTAAAGGCAGTCAGTCATTTATACCAGAAAATTAGAGGACCATACTTATTGTTTACAAAATGCATATAGACACAAAACATTTTCTTTAATTATTGCTGTTAAATGAATTAGAGTAAAATGTAAACGTTGCCTCGGATTTGGGGCCTTGTTTCTACCATTATTTTTTTTACTTTGTTCCTGATTCTTAAGCAAAAATGTTGCAAGCTATGGTTAAATGACCTGCTCTATAAAACATGCCAATTGACCAGTCACAGCCTATTATTATTTTGTGCATTTATGAAGTCCTTTGTTACAGCTCTGGACTCAGTTGTACGACTGTCAAGAGACATGTCCTTTAAAAAGAAGGTAGAATTTTTTTTTGAGGATGGGGTGCTTTTACGCACAAGTGCAGCAAATGTCATTGCACACTCCACCAGGTTAACTGGACAAACCATAAGGAAAGCTACCACACAGACATCGACTCATACATTCTGTAAACTTGACAAATTGGATGTCCAGTGTGATTTGTCTTGGATGGAATATGGTGCATTGAATCAGAAATACCTCCCTAAAAGAATCACAGGCCTAAAGAAGATGCCTTATGCTGACCATCTAAAAAAACTCCACCTAAACTCTGTCGCATATCATCTACTCAGAGGCGATCTCTGCTTAACATACAAGGTCATGTCAAATCAAGAGCTGTTGGACATGCTACACTTAAAGAAATCCCAATCCCTCAGAGACACATGCTCCAGGGATCCAAACCTTGTCATCACAATGAACAAAACATGCTGGAGGGATAGGTTCCTGACCAAGAGACTACCCAGACTCTGGAATAGACTGCCCATACATGTCAAGCAGAGCTCCTCTTTGGCCCTCTTCAAAAGGAACCTATCATGATTGGATGGGAGATAGGAAATTCACCCCGGAGATCACATCAGTCGCCCTGCCAGACAGGGGTCGAGGGAAGTAAATACTGTGGGAAGAAATAGCCAGGGAATTGTTATGGCTAGGCTTGTATAGGCCCTAGGGCCGATAGCCTAGTATCAACCTATCAACCTATGAACCCAAGAACATAACACGAATGGCCTATGCACTCTCTGGCATAACAACTTCATGCAGGCATAAATGTACAGAAATCCACTGCTCTAAGTAACATGAGTTATTACATAGACAACCAGTCAAAGGTTTTCTCAACATCAAACTCAGTGGCAATTATGGACAACCTCTTCTAATTTGCAACCTCAGAAAGCTCTAAAACCCTCCTGACACAGTCACAAGGCTCATTTACAAAGATAAAGCCAGCCAGAAAAGGGTAAACAGTACCCTCAACCAGACACCTGAGCCATTTGATGTAGAGGGACATATAAACTTTACAGCCAGTGTTAGAACTAGACACTGGGAAGTCATGTGATGGGTCTCCCAGATCTTTACTTGTTTTTTTTGTTTCGCCAAGCCTTCACGTCCACTGCTAGAATTAGTGATGTCTACACAACAGGCATTTGTAGTATACTTGCATTTGGTGCAGAAGGCTATGGATTATATTCCACACCAGGTAGAATGATTGTAGCATAAGGGGTGTGCAATATCCCTTAGTGTACCATCCTTTATAAGAGATATTAAACAGAGACCCTGTCCGCGTGAGTTAGTGGCACCTCAGGTGAATGTAAAAGATCACATAACACCTATCCAAAAGATTAGGGGAATTTTCCAGATTCCCTAGACAAATTTCCCTGTAGTATAAATACCACCTTGGGTCTCCCCTGAAAAGAGGCCATAGACTAGTGGGACTAACCCAGTCAATAAATGATAAATAAAATCAAATAAATCAAAGTGAGGTAGCTTAACAACTGCAGATATGGAAAGGAATTGGAAAATTCCCTTTTGTCCAGCTAGCAAATCAGGTGGGATCAATAATTCTCAAAGAAGAAAACCTAGCAATTACATTAGGATAATTAAAGGAGTGAAGAGATTACCTAACTCTCTTCTAATAGCTGGCAGGACCTGCTAATTCAACACAGTAGATGATGAACAGTTATGGCCTAACTGCATGCTGGTCAGTGAAAATCTCTTTTCTGATCTCAGTGTACCAAACATACTTCTACCTTACAAGACATGGAAAGTGGAGTAAAGCAGAGGAGGAAGAGGAGGGATTTGCTAGATTAATAAGGGCCAACTCTGTTCAGCCTACTTTCATTTAAACATATTCATCACGCATTACCACTTGACTTTAGACTCGCCAGAAACTTTACAGATAGCAAAGTATTATGCATGTGGTACAAGGATGTTCAGCAAGTAATTAAGGATGAGTGTACTTTTACACAATGAGCAAAAAGAAACCTGAAATGATGCATTAAAACATAAAAGCCTCTTTATACTGTCAGAATCTAAACCGTAGAAGCAGCATAGTAATGTTGAAGCATTTACATCAAAGTACAAGACTGCACAGCAGTTTAAAACATAAATGCTCTCAAAACAGTACTCAAACAAAGCTCCTAAACAAATATCTAATCTACAGTACTTACTAAAGAAGACATTTACAGTAATAAATATACATACATACATATATACTGTCAGGATATTGGATATTGCTGAAGACACGAAAGTGAGTACCACACATTTAATCCTGGTATCTCGGCTTATCGCCTTTAAGGGATATTCAATAACACAATTCACCATCTTAAATAAATAAAACAATTATCCAATAAACTTTTTAAATGCATATAAATCCCAAATTTAAAGTGACCAGTGCCCCATTTAACAAATATACATCCTTCTCATTACAAATACTATACAAACTGCAAGACATAGAAATAAAAATAAAAAGGCAACATACATGTTCAATATTGTTTGAAAAATAGACGTATTTAAATTCTAAAAGTTCAAAATAACCTCTTTACCAATGGGTTGGCCTTTTGGTGAACTTTTAGAATTTAAATATGTCTACTTTTCACACAATATTGAAAACATATGTTGCCTTTTTATTTTTATTTCTATGTACTGCAGTTTATATATTACTTGTAATGACTGACAATGGACCAATTATAAGTGATGTACAATGTTTGCAACAAAAATATGTCAATATGGTTTGTTTTCATTAATATAAATGTATGATTGCCTATGTCATAAGTAATAATTTAATAATGATGTCTCCTGTCAAAAAAAGACTGTATGATGGTTCTATTCCATTATGTTACTATGTTTATTAACTGCATAGGCTTTGGTATGTAGTTCTCCTGCACCTACTCCTCCCTCTGCTCCAAAGTGTCTTCTGCATGAAGCGTATATTCTTCTACTCTGCATGTGATGCTTATTAGAAGCTCCAATTTCCACTTACATGTCAAAGACATGCAGGTAGGCAAACTGCAGAAGCTCAAATCATCCCTAATTATGTGTGTGGCATGCATATTTAGATAGTATTTCTGTCCTGCCCAAGACCATTTCTTGCCTTATGCCCTTTGCTTGGTGGGATAGGTACTGGTTCCGAGTCACCAGGAGATGAATACATACTGAAAATGATTCCTTTGTAAATCATCCAAAACAATGATCACTCTCAAAAAAAAAAAAAAAGTACAGCCACGAGTAATTGAGAACATAACAGGCCTACAACCCACCCACACAGATTGAAATAAGTTAACTCTCTGGCTGCATAACTGTACAAAATGAAGAAAGTCTCAAACATAGTACAGAGCAGTTTCGTAAAGCAGTGATCACAGAATACCTATATCTCAAGGATAAGGCTGCCTACGGTCAAAAGTTAGTTTGACCAGTTGTGCTCAGGTGATTACAACACAATCAACTGATCCTCAACCACATGAAGGAATAGCTTTTAATATCAAAGAAGAAAGAGATGGAAAAACATTGCAATACAGACTAACCCAGGTAATATTGTCAGCGCTCTAAACAGCTTTGTGGCAGCCCCTGTTAATTAAGTTAATGAGTTTAAAATAATTATCTTTCAAAGATACAGGATAATAAATGGTTTCAATGATTTAAGCAGAAAGTTTTAACGCGGTATGTTCAAATTACAACTGTATTGATAGCTTGCTTAAAAAGCAATTAGTGAATAATTTAATTTCTGCTTCTGCATCTTTGCAAAAGCATTTAACTACAATTTTAACACCATGTCTACTAGGCTGCTCAGGTTTTCAACTAATGAACTCCAGCTATGGTTTTGCCATCTCACTGCATGGATATTTTTCTGTCTGGGTACATCTACAGTTGTTTACATCTTAGCTTTTAGATTTTGGGGGAAAACACATCTCTTATCAGGCAGAGATGGCAGACTGTGCACAGGCTGTTAAATGAAAAACTCAAACGTCCATATAGATTTGGAGGTAGATTTGGAGCATCTTTTTCAGAAAAAAGTCTGGACACTTGTAAATAAAATGTAAACAAAGACCCAAGACTCTCCAGGATGTGAACATTTTCTCTTCAGTTAAATGCAATGCAAAGAATCTCTTTAGTCATATTTGGTTTCTGCATATACATTGCAAACACACAAGCGATTTCAAAACAAAATATTCAAATTGCTATATTTCAAACAATGCAACATTTTTTAGAAGAATAAGACATGCCACATGCAAGCAAATAACAGTGAATTACATTATAATAGAAAAGAATATCAAAATAAAAAAATCAAAACTTTCATCTGGGATGAGATGATAATAATTTAATTTGCTCACCATTTGAGTTAACTTAATATTTCAGCAAAAATCCATGACTGTGTGTGAGTATATGACGATTTACCCATGGTTGGTGTGGTCTGATCACGACGGGAAGTCTGAGTTATTAAACAAAGGCAATGGTGGGTAAATCCTGATATACCCATACACAGTTGTGGATTATTGCTATCATACAACAACATATAAGAAAGAAATTGCTCATGTTTCTTAAATTATGTGACTGTATTACTGTTCTTCTGCCTTCTAGCTTAAAACTGATGTACTGCTCATGCATGTGGCACATACGTCTGCATAGTACGTTGGTACAGTTCAAGAGACAGAAGAGAGAAGAGCGCATTGTAAATGTGCATTTTATTATACATGCTTTAATTTTTATAGTGTGTTGGAGGAAGAAATTTACACTGGTTCTCTGCACTTCATTTTTATAGTTCTGCACTGTTGCTTGTACAAGAACTTATACCTATGAAGTGATAACAGTTTCCTTTCTGTGGTATACTGTTTAATTTCCTCAGACTTTGTTTATTTATAGGTTCATAAGTAGGTACTAGGCTATTGGCCCTAGGGCCTATACAAGCCTAGCCAAAAAGGTACCCTGGCTTTCGCCACCCAAGAAAATTATTTACCTGTGCCCCTGTCAAGCAGAACCACAGAAGTGATCCCCGGAGTGAATTTCCTATTACCCATCCAATCATCAAGATTTTTCTTGAAGAGTGCTAATGAGGAGCTCTGTTTGACATAGATAGGTAGTCTGTTCCAGAGTATGGGAAGTCTCTGGGACAGGAATCTATCCCTCCAGCATGTTCTGTTTATCGTGGTGACAAGGTTTAGGTCCCTAGATCGTGCAGCTCGGAGGGATTGGGACTTCTTTAAGTGGAGCATGTCCAACAGCTCTGGGTTTGACATAGCTCTGTATGTTAGGCAGAGATCGCCTCTGAGTAGGCGATATGCGACGGAGTAAAGCTGGAGTTTTTTGAGTCGGTTTGTGTAAGGCATCTGTTTGAGGCCAGTAATCCTCTTTGTGAGGTATTTTTGCGGCCTTTCCAGTTGTTATAGATGTCTTGTGAGGTACATACCAAAAGGGGCGTTGTACTCTATAATGGGTCTAATGAGTGTTGAGTAGAGGGAAACAACGACCTCTTTTTTTCTGGATGAGAAACCTTTTGTGATGAGGTGTGCCACATAGAAGGATTTCCTGACCACCGTGGCGATGTGATTATCAAAGGAGAGACTACTGTCTACCTGTGTCCCAAGGTCTCTTATCACACTTTCGGTGTTAAGTAGACTACCGCCTATGTGGTAGTTCATGGGTACAGAGTTTTTACCAAAGGGGATGAAAATGCACTTTTTGGCATTGAGCTTGAGACAATGGCTTTGACACCAGGCATCTGTCTCAATGAGGCCCTTTTGCAGGATGTCTACATCGTTAGGAGTTTCGATTATGGCTCCTAGTTTGCAGTCATCTGCAAATTTAGTTAGCCAAAGACCTTCTGTGTTACCCTGTACTTCAGAGGAGTAGATACCAAACAGGAGAGGACCCAGGACTGAACCCTGTGGTACTCCACTTGTCACTGGTCTAAAGTCTGATTTGGAGTCTGCTACTTTCACAGTGTGGGTTCTGTCAGTAAGTCAGTTGGCAACCCATCTTGTGACTTAGGGATTTATGCCTAGTTTAGTGAGTTTATCTATAATTCCAAAGTGGGGGATGGTGTCAAATACCTTGGCAAGATCTAGATAGGCTGTGTGAACCACCTTACCCTCATCTATGGCTTTGGTGACTGCTTCAAAGAAGTCTATCAAGTTTAGGAGACATGATCTGCCTTTTACAAACCTGAGCTGTGTGGGGTCCAGAGTTTGGAGATCTCCAATGTCTTTGTTTATGAGTTCCATGATGATACGTTCCATGGCCTTGCAAACCAGGCTCGTCAGGCTAATGGGACGGTAATTCCTGGGGTTAATTTTGTCATTAAGTAATTCGACAGTGGTTTGTGCCCATTGGGAAGTTGTGCTACATTTTTGATACTACATGTTGAGGGGGAGGCACTATTTTGACTTCAGGTAATGTTAAGTTGTTTTTCATGTTAAAATATTTTTGTAAGCTAGCTTGTGTGTTCAGCTGTGGGGGCATCCTTTGAAACTCTTCAAGTGGAAGACATTCTGTTGCGATTTTTTTGTACTGTTAGAGTACTCTAATAAGTAGTCAAGTCACTGAAGAATACCCGAGGACCAGACATGTTTACAATACTCACACTGACTGGGCTATCAGAACAGTGTGCATGTTTCTGAATACTAATAGCTCATCAATGTATAACACACCACAAAGTATAAGAAAACAGCAGAGAAAAATCACAGCAGTTCTTGATTCCATACCAGACATCACAAAAACTGACTGATGTTTTTTTTTTTTCTCTTTCACATTGCCATATGGCTCATTCTGAGTAATAAAGTGAGGTAGTTCATACTCTAAGAGCATGCCAAGAGCAACAGATGTACAGAGTTTAAGCCAGTTCTGGGAAAAAAATGAAGCTAAAAAAATCCAATCATTCTGATCAAGTCCTTGATGTGTAATCACAGAGTCTGGTCATAATAAAGTACTAACACATGCTTAGAAAATGTGCTCGAAGAATCGGTAAGCATCTCCGGATGTTCAATGTCCCAAAAGAGGTGAATTAATATACCAGGAAGGCCTGGTAAAAAAAAAAAAAAAAAAAAAAAAAAAGTGTAACAAATCGTAACAAAAAAACTGTGTGCTAAAATGTCAGCTAGTGAGTACAAAAAAGAAAAAAAAGAAACAAGCAAGAAGCAAAACAGAATTAATTTGAGTAACTTCAGCAGCAGTTACAAGTGTGTGTGTGTGTACATCTTGCAACAGTCTGCCTTGTACACTTCTGAAATACATTACAATTATTATTTATGTACTAATTCACTCATTTCACCACAATCAGACATCTGAAATAAACAAAATGGTTACATCTGTGTGTGTCTGTGAGAGGGGAATTGTTAACAGTTTTAACTATTTTGTGTCCTGACAGCAACAAGCTAGAATATACTACAATTGCTATTATTCATTAAGCTTTTATAAATTTGCTTACAAACAAATACCTAAGGTATACACAGTCAATGAAATAGCTGTAACTGGTGAGTGTGTTGTTTCTGAGTATGTGTCTCCATGTTTGTGTGCACGCGCTCGGGCGCTCATGTGCACCAGACAGAAAGACTGTCTGTTCCTCTGTATCAGTTTGTTAGTGTATGTGTGTCTGCATAAGTATTTGTATGCATCCCATGCTGGCATTACTAAATGCTTACATAACACTATGGATGTAAAATACTTCCTCTGACAACTAAATGTTCTATATCAACTTTGAAACATTAGGCAGAGGAACCATTTTACACTAAAAAAACATATATATGGATACATCCAAAATTTTGAAGTGCCTTCATGTCAACTGGCAAATAATTTAGTAAAACTTAATGAATACCATCTGCACAAAACTGGGACACCAGCTATAACATGGTTCCCACATATACCATAAGATTCTACTTCAGAACAGCCATTGACATAGTGCTTGCAAGAGGCAACTATACCATTCTGCTATGAGACTCAGTAAATTGTAGTCAAAGTAAAGACAAAATGAATTCAGTGCTCCTGTATATTATACTGACAAACTAAATACAAAATAACTTAACAGACAGCCCATTTTGTACATGCAATTACAGGAAGTAACAAAACCTCTGGGGGATGGGAGGTCTGATGCCTGTAGCATCATCCAGCCTCAAGCACCCTACATAGCCTGCCTCTGTAATGCTCACTGTGCAATTCATTACTTCTTGCATATTTAGCAAGCATCAACAATCACTACCATACATGCAGTAAATGCTGTAAATGGAATCCAATTTTAGCTTTAGCATGAGTCACCAATTACTAACGCTGAATGTTTATTCAATTACCTGACCTGAGCTAGTGAATATTATCTTGAAATGCAGTCTGCTATGTCCAAATTGTCCAAGAACAGTGTCAAAGGACAACAGACTAGATCATAAAAATTACTGCTTAAAGAAATTCAACCATCAAACTATCAGACAAAAGTGCTGAGCAAGTTTTCAAGTAACTGAGTAGTGGAGTCTATAATACCATGCATAGCGCTGTGCTGGCACTATGCTAGAACATGTAGCAAATGAAAGCAGAAAACTCAAAAATTACTGACCACTTAGTGCTGTAAACATGCCCTCTGTCAGCAAACCTTCAAAGCCACGCTGTCTATGTCAGTCACTTGAATGAAAAACAAGAGCATGTCCAGCTCTTAGTGACCTCAAAGACTTCAGCAGACCAGGTCTGCCTATCAGCAACTACTACTGTCTTCACTAATGAATCTGGTCTTCAAATCATGCAGTTAAAGTATTTCATTTTACCATTAGAACTTCTAGTGAAGTGCCTGGGTTTATTTTCTTAACTGTCGAATGATTTGATCTTCTTAGCAGTCCATGGTTCTCAAAAGTTTTCTTTAACACCACAATGCAAAAGCATCGAACTTCTGGAGCATAGACCTACTTGGACTCTCACATTTATTTACTGGGAAAACCATAGCATTGACTTACTAACAATGTGATGTCTTTGTTCATTAAAGTCTTATCCATTTTTAGCTTTCCTTCCAAGCAGCAAGAATCTTAACTTCATGGCTGCAATTTCCGTTTGCAGACCTCTTGGAGCCCAGGAAGATACAGCTGATCACTGCCACCACATCCTTCCCTTTGATAGGGTAAGATGACAGAATTTATATAAAAACATATTACAGTGTTGAGCAGCAAGCCGACTTTTCATTGTTACTCTTTCACCTACATCAACAGGCTCTTCAATACGTTCTCAGCTCACCCATACGAATGCCATCATCTGCACATCTTAGGTCGATTTTTTTCAACCTTCCCACAGCAGACAATCAGCTGCCACCAGCTCCTCTCCTTATTCACCATGTACAGCGGATCCACCGTAGCCTTCCCTAGACTCAACCTGACCTACATCTAGGACTGATGAGGAGATCAAGGATGCTTGTACAACACCATACAGCTGCTGGGGAGTGTGCCCTAACCCGCCATCCCAAGGTAATCTTGCAAGCTCCACCATGGCTGCCTTTAGGAGGTACATGCATACCTTCTGCTTCTGCCCAGCCTCCTGACCAAGCAGAGCTCATCAGTCTCTTAATACTGCAATTGCAGTAAGCCTAGACTGCCACCTAACCTCCCAGAATGGGGGAGCCAGCATCAGACATTCACTCATATCCCCCTACCCATGCCTTCACTGCTAGTCAAACATAGGCCATTTGGGGCACAGTCAAGGCTTTATTCCTCTGCTCCACATGGCTGAGTCCATATCTTACATTAATATTCCTCCCACCAATTTTAATTCTAGCATCTGCTTCATTTAACCTGGCACTTTACAACATATATTCTGCATATGAATTAAATAAGTAGGGTGAACTCTAAACTTTGTAATAAGAATATGATGACCTTAGCCACAAATCAGCTCCAGGTCTTTTTGCTGACTGCATAGAGCTCTTCCAACTCTGACTCTAAAATATACAGTCAGTCTGATTGTGGGACTGACCTTCTAGTCATATCCATGTGTAAAGCCATCTCTTAGGCTTTTAAAGCAGAATGTTTTCTAATGACCACTGAATTATCTTCGCAGAATTCTATTGGCCTATGTCCCACTTCATTTCATACTCCAAGGTCAAACCTGCCCATTATCCCACGTGTACTTTAACTATCAGCTTTAGTATTTCAATCACCCATAATGATGGTCATTAATTTTTTGGATGTTATTTTCAGAAGGTGTGACAGATCCTCATTAAACTGGTTGCCTTTCTCATCTTTGACTCCTGTAGTTGTATCACTGGGTTTACCATCAAAATGTTGCATGTCAGTTATGTAACCTGGAAAGGCAAAAGGCAGTGTTCCGAGTTGTCATAATAGTGATTTTCAAAATGATGAATCCATCAGAGCGAATGCTAGTGTGCATTTGCTCTTGTGGATTCGTTATTTTGAACGGGGATCGTACTATAGTGAGGATCAGGAAATTTACCCTTTCCTGCACTGTAGTGCAATCTTAGAGTTTGTATATATAAGTAGCAGGGTGTGTGTGGGGGGGCAGAACTCCACATGGAGTGTGAAGGGGAGCTTGCCTCCTGTAAAATGTTCATAGCACATAACCGGAATTTTAGATATTTTTAGTAAAGTCGACATTCCCGAGTTGTCGACTTTCCTTAATCTGCAATTTCAGTTATGTGAATGATCTGTTTTTTGTCACATATATGCACACTCACAATTGTCAGTTGTGTGATTTTGATAGTAAAGCTATCATTGTAATACTGAATGACTCACCTTGGAATCTGGGGTTGTGATCATTCTATCTTTTGGGTTGTGAGCAAGCACTGACTTTGACACCTTGAATACAAACTGGGAACACACAGAGCGACAAGCTCTAAGAACACAAATCCATGCAGCAGCAGCAAGAAGGGAATTCAGACTGAACGCCAAAGTTGAATACAGCTAAATTCCTTTAATAAAATCCAAAAAAGAATGATAAAATCAAAGAAAGAATTAAGCACTTTCGTTTCTTAACATAGAAACTTCTTCAGAACTAACCTTCCTATTCAAACTAATAAAATATATTTATACAACAACCAAAAGGATACCAACATAATCAAGTCTTAATTAAAATCTTAATTAGGGTACAAGTCCTTTAAAAGAACCTATACATAATGACACTAGACAAAAATAGATAAAAATCCTGGTACATAATGAAACTCAATAAATTATTAGACTTCCAAATGTTTTAATTTTAAATTAATGGAGACTGCATCATTAATCCCCGGGCAATTAGTAGCATTCAAAATAAGTTGCCATTTTAGTTCACACTTGTTTAGGTGTTCTCCAGTAACATATCCCCTCAAATCTTCCCTAACCGCCCTCTTGCCTCCCCCCACTCCACCGACCCTGGATTAATTAGCCAAGGGCCAAGCCTCAACAAAGCCCCAGAGAGCCATGGAGAGGATCTTAATGGATCCAAGACTAACTAGACTTAGACTTCAAGACTTTTGATCCAACCCAGTTTGGTCCAGAGACAAAGGCAGATCAAATCTTTTAAACTGAAACTTTTTTTTTGAAACAGTCACCAAGGCCATTGGGGAAAGGCAGTCCATATACAGCCTACCTACCTCTGGGCGAGGCTTTTCGATACAATACCTCACTCGGGTCAGGTTGACAGTAGCTTACTCATTCATTATTTATAAAGTAGTTAGGAGACCTTCTACATTGCCCACCTTATCACATGAAGGATTTCATCTAGATCAAAGGGAAGTCATGGTCTCCCTAACCTCTCACTCTCATCAGACCAATGATCGGTACAATGCCCCATTAGGAATGTATGACCGACACTTGCAGCAGCAGCTGAGGAGGCAAAGTTCTCCTCACCAAAAGGATGGGGTCTCAAATATCATATCTTTATGCCTGCGACTGAAAGAACTCCAGTTATATTCAGTTGCTTTACGCTTGCTCAGAGGTGACACCTGTTCCATCACAACAAATCTAAAGTCATGTCCAGGACAATCTGTTAGATGCCTATACACAGCATTAGTACTCTTGCATTTTTTAATGTCCAATCTATGCTCATATATTCTTTCTTTCATTTTCCTAGATGTTTTCCCAACATAAAAAGTGGGACATATGGAACAGCAGGCTACATATACCACCTGGTGGGAGTCACAAGAAAAATGTCCTCTAATTTTATATTCAAAACCATTAACATTTATACTGTCAGTAATTAATACACATGGGCATTGTTTGTATCTCCCATATATTTTCATGCCTTCATTCCTTTTAGTCAGTGGTCTAGTCTGTTCTAAAAGCTGTTTAAAAGAGCTTGCATTCCTATATTCTATACGAGGGGCATTTCCTAATAAATTAAGATTTTTATCATCTAGGGAAAATAAAACATAATTTGTTGAAAGAACTTCACCAGTGGCATAACTATCAACAGAAAAGGTAGAAATAAAAAGTTTCTGATTATTGGGTCATGATTTAAGCTTCCTATCCCTACTTATTTGGGGAGTAACTTCTCTTGTTTCGACCCTAGGTATCTCAAAATCTACTTGACCAAGTAAAGGTGAATAAATACCTTGTACTCTTTTTTTTGAATCACTTCATCCTTGATCTCTGTCAAGAAAGACTTAGGATACCTCCTTCATTCAAACTTTTCTAACACATAATCACACTCATTGTAAAAACCTTCTAGGTCAGTAACCATTCTAGCCAACCTTACCAGTTGCCCTTTCACTACTGCCTTCTTCTGGTGCGTTGAGTGGCAACTGGTATAGTACAAGTATGAATTCGAAAAGGTTGGCCTCCTAAAAATGTTCCTTTAAATGACTTGTATCCTAATTAAGATTTGAATTAAGACTTGATTATGTTGGTATGCCATTGGTATTGGTTGTTGTGTAACTATATTGTATTGGTTTGAATGGCAAGGTTAGTTCTGAAGAAGTTTCTATGTTAAGAAACGAAAGTGCTTAATTCTTTCTTGGATGTTATCATTCTTTTTTGGATTTTATTAAAGGAATTTGGCTACATTCAACTTTGGTGTTCAGTCTGAATTCCCTTCTGGCTGCTGCAGGGTTTGTACACTTTTATTAATTATGATGACTACTTTATTTCTTCTGCAAGATTCCTGTCCACAGAAGATCCAATGATTATTTGATCCAGTCTGTTTTAATTTAATTCCCAAAAAATAAGCATTTATTTTGCTATCTCATCCTTAACCACATCAGGTTTGCCTGGTTTCACTGCAGCATCATATTCTCTTCTTCTCTGAACACCCTGGCATGTGGATAAACTTTCAATTTTAATCTGCATCAGAACCTCTACCACTAACTGCACTATATGTTTCTCCATCTACAGGAACACTGCCACAAAGATTAATGATTCCATATGCAGGTGTGAAACTGTATTTAAAATAAATAATGAAGGACTTGTAGCAGAATACAGAGACCTGCAAAAGCAATTCAAAATCACCTCAGAGAAACTAAACAAGATTTCAGCTCCTTAATTCAGACATCTAAGGCTACTTTGAAAAAAGTACAGGGTAGGATATAGCTACTAAAGATAAAAAAAAGGTGAGGCTGCCATCTTTAGGATATAAAGCTTCCTGGTAATATTTGATGGTGTAGATTCAGGTAGAAGTAAATCACTGATACAACAAGCCAAAGTGAATTCCATCCCAGACAGTATCTGGCCTATTTAAAGACTGCTTGATAGTCCACAGCAGAAGAGAACTTAAAAGTTTTAGCTAACCTCCCTGATGAGGACAGTTCCACCTCAGACTTCTTAGAAAACTGATCATCTCTTTGAAGATCATAACAATACAGTTTTACTAACTATGAGCCATTAACGACTAGTAAAACTGTAATTCATACCTGCAAATAAGCTGTTTGAAGACTGTTCTCAAACCTGGCAAATGGTACATTGTATTCACCTGCACAATAAATTTAGTAATACAGCAGAAAAAAGCATGTTTTATTGTTGCAAAAGCACTTGCAAGCCAGTGAATACCATACACTGCCAAGGTCTACATGTCATACCAGATAACAATAAAGTTTCAAAAAATATTTCTCAGAGAAATTCGCAGAAAAAGTTTTATGATACCTTTACACGCTGACCAAGAACTATTATCAGCTCACCATATCATGCACAGAAATATAATGAAGCAAAGAGCATAGACACTGTACATTTTGTTTACTTTTAAGTTTACCTGCCTGTAGTGCTCACAGTTTGGTTTACTCGGTGATGCTGCATCAGCTACAGTAAGCTGCAAACATCACTGATTAAGGTGACATCCAATCTGAGTAATAATTCAATGAATTTCCACTTGAAAAATACAAAAAATACAATTGAAATTATCTATCCGTAGACATAATTGCAAAATAGCATGCCTCATTGCAAATCTCAACATGCCGCTTCTTCAGTGGCAATCATTGAATTAGAGTTCAAATGTTTAGATAAATGGTGGTGAGGACCATAACCCCTGAATGGAGTTATTGGAGGATTTGCCCTCCCTCTGGTTGCATAAAATGTTGAGTTTTATTCTGTGGGTTTGATGATCAGCTGATTAGGTTGTCATATGATCAATTTTCTGCATGCTTTGTATGCCAATTGAGGAGTCTGTAAATTATTATTCATTAAATCAAAGTACATCTATTTTACTTTCACAGACAACAAGGCTTCCAATCTGCAGTGCAGGGGCTTTGATTCAAAAAGTACAGTTGTGTACACTTACCATAAATGTAGATGTTCCGAGTGTATTCACTGTTGCAGTCATTATGTCTGGGGTAATCTGGTGGCAGGTTGCCCTCAGTCAGCCTGAAATCCAAAGTCTTGGGTCATGCGTCGGTTGCTGTCTCCTCTTCCATGACGTCAGGTCATCAGGGGTATAAAACATGCAGCCGACACCATGTTCTTTAGTTTTTCTTGCCCCCGATGTCAGGTGCCCCCAAAAAGATAGCAAAAATATATACATACACATATATATATATGTATATATGTATATATACATACATATATATGTATATATACATACATATATGTATATATACATACATACATGCATCAATATAAACTTTACCTTCATCTGCAAGCAAATACACCACATAGGTTGTAGAAGATAGTGAAGGAAAGATAAACTCCAGAATGACAGGGGGATGGCGGGAGGGTAACCTGGACTGCAACAGTGAATACACTGGAACATCTACATTGGTAAGTGTACACAACTGTACTATGTTCTTCGTGTTTCACTGTTGCAGTCATTACATTTGGGTAGAGTCCAAAAGCTATGGTTGGGAGGCTGGAGCTAAACAGCATTAGGAGCGGCTATAAGGCCCTGCAGAACTGCAGTGGCAAAGCCTGCCCTGGATTTATAGTAGAGAGGCAAATGATAATGCTTTCTAAAGATGTGAACAGAACTCCAAGTAGCAGCCTCTAGAATGGTCTTTGGTTGGTATTCCCCTTAGAAAGGCTGCTGAAGTAGCTGCAGCTCTGGTGGAATGAGACCTAATGCCCTTGGGCACAGGTTTATCATGGTGTAAGTAGCAGAAACGGACGCAGTGGCTTATCCACTTTGAAATTGTCTGCTTTGATATTGCCTTGCCTTCTGATCCTGCAGCATATGTCACTAGTAATTGCTCAGTTTTCCTTAGAGCTTTAGTCCTGCTTAAGGAGAATCTTAGCTGTCTGTGTACGTCCAAGGAATGCAGAATTCTTTCCCCCTTGTTCTGCAGATATGGATAAAAGTTTGGCAGATGAATTGTTTGGTTAAGAGCCACACTGGAAACCACCTTAGGCATAAAAGCAGGATTTGTCCTCAGAGATACCCTGTCTGGGTGAAATATAATAAAAGGCTCTAAAGCCAAGAGGGCCTGTAGCTCTGAAACTCTTCTTGCTGAAGTAATTGCTAGTAGCAGAGCTGTTTTCCATGATAAGAACTTTATATCAGCAGTAGCAGCTGGTTCAAATGGAGGCAGGGTGAGCTTTTCCAACACATAATTGAGGTCCCATGCAGGCAGTGGTGATCTTCTAGGAGGCCTTAAATATTTGGCTCCTCTAAGATACTGCTTTAGTAAAGGATGAGAAAAGATTGGTGGCTCTGTACTGTAATGAGTCAAAATGGCAGAGGCATGGATTTTAATTGATGAGAAAGATTTGTCTTTGTCAAGCATCTCACTTAAGTACTGCAATATCTGAGGAATATTTGGTTCTGCTGTATCAGTTCCTTGTGCTTGATTCCAAGCACAGAATCTCTTCCATTTGTCAGCATAGGATTTTCTAGTACTAGGCCTTCTGGCTTCCAAAACAACATCCATCACAGCTTTACTGAGAGGAGTTGTTTGTATGACTACATGATCAGCCATGCTGCCAGGTTCAGAGTCTGTAGTTGTTTGTGCAGGATCTGATTGTTTTGCTGGGACAGTAGTTGTGGTCTTTGAGGCAAGGTCCAGGCTGGGTACTGAGACAAGTTCCTTAGGATTGGGTACCAGTATTGGTGGGGCCAGTCCGGGGCAATTAGTATCATCTTTGGTTTCTCCTGTCTGACTTTTAGCAGGACCTTGGGGAGAAGAGGCAGAGGCGGATAGGCCTAAACTGTTAGTTTTTCCAACTGAAGGATAGGGCGTCCACTTTCAATGTTTGTCTGTGATAAGTCCTTGTGCAGAATTTTTTCATCTGATAATTTTGAGGAGAGGCAAACAGATCTATGTCTGGGCTCCCCCATTTCTCTGTTATCATGCTGAAGACTTGTGGATTTAGTTTCCACTCGTGAGGATCCATAAGGTTTCTGCTTAAATCGTCTGCCAGAGTGTTTTGTTTTCCTGGCAGGAATTGAGCTTGAAGATGTATTTGGTAGGTCAAAGCTGTGTCCCACAGTGCCATGGCTAATCTGCATAGGGGGTATGAGTGTGTACCCCTCGCTTGTTTATATACAACATGACTGTGGTGTTGTCCGTCTTTATCAGTAGTTGTCCTGGATGAAGTAAGTCCTTGAAGGTTGTTAGGGCATTTTGAACAGCTAGCATCTCTTTCTGGTTGATATGTAGATGCATTTGTTTTGGTGACTGTATGCCATGAATGCATCTTCCTGCCACGTGGGCCCCCCAGGCATAATATGATGCGTCTGTTGTAATGGTTTGGATGGCAGGGTGTAGAGTGAATGGCCGTCCCATGATCTGGTGACATGCCTTTGCCCACCATAGAAACTCCTGTCGCAGGCAGGGAATGAGAGGAATCATTGTTTCCAGACTATGTGAATGTTGACTCCATAAACTTTTTAGGTTCCATTGAAGTTTCCTCATATGCAGTCTTGCATATGGAATCAGTAGGATGCAGGATGCCATGAAGCCCAGAGTCTGCAGAATTTGTCTTGCAGAAGACTGGGTTTTTGTTGCCATCAGTTTTAAGTCGCCAGTTGCCTTTGCTTGTCTGGCGTGAGGTAAGCCATCTGGGCAGTTGTATTCAAGCTTGCACCCAGGAATGTTATCTTTTGAGAGGGTACCAGTTGTGATTTGTTTTCATTTATTGTGTACCCTAGGCATGTCACAAACGCCAGGTGTCGAAGAAGAGTGTAATTGTTCTCTGCTTGAATGAGACATTCATCCAAGTAAGAATATATTTGTATACTTTTTTGTCTGCAAAATACAATTACTGGTGCCAGGCACTTTGTAAAGACCCTGGGCACAGTAGGTAAGCCAAAGGGCAGTGCAGAGAATTGGTAATGCATTAAGCCAGCCTTGAATCTGAGGTATCTTCTGCACAAATGTCTTATTGGGACATGCAGGTATGCCTCATTTAGGTCTAAAGTCACCAACCAAGCATTCTTGCCCAGCATGGGCAGAAGCTGCTGCAAAGTCAGAATTTTGAATTTTAGAATGTCCAGGTATGTGTTCAAAATCGATAAATCCAGTATTGGCCACCAGGCCTTATCCTTTCTGGGTACCAAGAACAGTCTTGAGTAGAAACCTTGTCCTTTTTCCTGTTCTGGTACTGTCTGAATGGCCCCATATCCATGAGGGACGTGACCTGTTTCTGTGCCTCTGCCCATTAATTTTTTTGGCAATTCTGGTCAACCACTTGCCATTGGCAGAGTGTGGAAATGGAATCTGTATCCCTGTGATACGATGTTTAGTACCCACTTGTCTTGGCTTATTAACTGCCAATTTTGAGCAAAAAGTGCTAATTTTCCCCCTATGGGTGCTGCCAAAAGATAAGTGCTTGGTGCAGGCAGAGGGAAGTCACTGGGATTGCTTTCTGTAGGTTTGCGCTTTATCTCCTCCAGTTTTGGATGTGGAAGCGCCCCATTGCTTTGACCTGTATGAATCTTGTGCCTGGTATCTGGAATACTTAGGGCATCTGGATTTGCCCCCTTGAGCTCTGTCTGACACAGGAAAGGACCAATTTTTGGTAGGCCAGTGTCTACTGAATCTTGGTGGCTGCACTTGTAAGAAGTCTTTACCAGTTTGCATAGACTTAGCTTTGTCTTCCATTTTCTTTAAAACCTCTTCTGCCTTAATACCAAACACAGAATAATGCTGTAAAGGTGCATCTAGCAATTTAGCTTTAACATGATCAGGCAAATTTTGATCCTTTAACCAGGCATGCCTCCTAATCACTGATCCAGTAACTGCGGCCCCGCAAGAGGCCTCTAAGGAATCAAAACCACATTGCAAAGTATGCTTTCCAACTTGTTCAGCTGCATGCAATAAGTCCTACAATACTTTATTTTCTGCACAATGTGAAATCAACATCATTTTCTGTTTCAGCAATCCCATAACATGTTGTTGGTACTTAAGCATATGAAATTGACAGTTTAAGGCCCTGATTGCCAAGGCTGCAGATGTATAAAACTTTTTTCCTCATCTGTCCAATGCCCTTGAATCTCTGTCAGAGGGGGTAGGATATTTTTGCTGTAGAGGCCTTAACTCCCTTTGGACCCTGTGAAATAGTTTCAGGATCAGCAGCAGGGTTGCTAAATAAAAATTTATGTGAGTCAGGGACCCTGTAATATTTATCTGTCAGGCTTGCTGGGAGCCGGAGGTAAGGAGTCAGGGGTCAAGCTTGACTCCGAAAACACATCCACAATGTCTAAAATGGGGAATGGCTAAAGGCCTGTGCTGAGGGAGAAGAAGGAAATCCCTGAGCCTCTTTTTTGATTCTGAGAAGTCTTGACTCTCCCAGTGAAAATGTTCCCTCCAAGTATGCAAGGTTTCTCAAAATGAATAATCCTCAGGAGGAGATGCAGATGGAATATACTCCTCAGCATCAGAATCCTCATAGGGAGGCATAGATAATTCCTGATCAGAAGAGGAATCAGAAGAAATAGAAACCTGATCTGAAGATTCATAATCAGTGTCTTGCCTAAGCCTCTTATCAGGAGGGGGATGGGTACTCCTGATCAAGGTAATAAGGTCTTCAGCCATTTTGATCATCTGTTTTTAAGGCATAGAGGCCTGTGCACATGGCTCATGCGTCATTTTTTTAGTTTTAGAAGTTGCTTTGGTCTTTGGTTTTGCATCTTTCTTTGGTTTGATATACAAATGTTGAGGTCTGAATACTCCCTCAGAAGCCGGTGCCTGCTCAGTGGCTCCGGACCCATTCGAGGGAGATACATCTGTCGGTCCAATACCTGGAGTATAATGCGGCATGCCGGACTCCACATGGGTGTCAGTAGAGGCCTGCAACTGAAAGGTAGTGGGCATCAGGGGCTGTGAAAGTGCCTGAGTACCAGCGAACCGGCAACTGGCTTAGGAGAAGCTCCGTCGTCGGTTTTGTATCTCGACTGCCTTTCTCTGTCCTTTCTTTGCGTTTTTTATGTACTCTGGTAGTCAGATTACTATCCAACGACATTTCTGGGTAGTTAAATCGGTTTCCAAAATACTTTGATGCAAAAATATACAGACGCTTGATAGTGCGTTGGTTAAATCTAGCACAAAACCGACAGCCAGGCACGTTGTGATCAGGGCCTAGGCAAGGAATACAGTATAAATGAAAATCCTTATGAGGTATTTGCTTTCCACAAGTAATACAATTATTAACTTTTTCTGACATCGGTAAAAAGCAAGAAAAAAGTTTCCCCAATGGGGTACTTCGCTTTAGTGAAGACTTCGGTTCTGAAACTCAAACTCAAATATTTCAGTAGTCGGCCGACCGGCACTTGCGAAATGCTTCTGATTCGGGCATCGCGTGGCAAGAAAGAAAGAAAATGGCATCGGCTGCATGTTTTATACCCCTGACGACCTGATGTCATGGAAGAGGAGACAGCAACCAAAGCAGGACCCAAGACTATGGAATTCAGGCCGACTGAGGGCAACCTGCCAGCAGATTACGCAAATGTAATGACTGTGAAACACAAAGAACATCATAAAAGCACAAAGATATACCTCCAACAAAAAAAGCAAATACACCAAAAAGGTATTTAAGCATAGTAAAGGAAAGTAGAGGTATAGACAAAAGAAGTTAGGGGGCGGGAGGGAGGATAACCAGGACTGCAACAGTGAATACACTCGAACATCTACATTTATGGTAAGTGTACACAACTGTACTATGTTCTTTGTTTATCACTGTTGCAATCATTACATTTGGGTAGATTCCCAAAGCTATGGTTGGGAGGAGGAATTTAGACAGCATTAGGGCCAGCTATAAGGCCCTGCAAGACTGCAGTGGCAAAGCCAGCTCTGGATTTAGAGAAAATTGGCAAATGATATTGCTTGGTGAAAGTATGTACAGAACTCCAGGTAGCAGCTTCTAGAATGTCCCTGGTAGGGACACCTCTGAGAAAGGCTGTAGAGGTAGATGCAGCCCTGGTGGACTGAGGTCTGAGCCCCTGGGGGATAGGTTTTCCACGGTGCTTATAGCAGAAATGAATGCAATGGCTTATCCATTAAGAAATGGTTTGCTTTGAAATAGCCTTCCCCTCTGCCCCTGCAGCAAATGCCACCAGCAGTTGTTCAGATTTCCTTTGAGGTTTAGTCCTGTCCAAGTAGAATCTAAGTTGTCTGTGCACATCTAAGGAATGCAGTATCTGTTCCCCTTTATTCTGTGGCTTGGGAAAGAAGGTTGGCAAATGAATGGACTGATTAGGAGCCACACTGGATACCACCTTGGGCATGAAGGATGGATTGGTTCTGAGGGACACCCTGTCCGCATGAAAGATGATGAAAGGCTCCGCTGCCATAAGGGCCTGTAATTTAGATACCCTTCTAGCTGAAGTGATTTCTAAAAGGAAAGCTCTTTTCCAAGAAAGAAATTTTAAGTCTGCAGTAGCAGCTGGCTCTAAAGGAGGTAGAGTGAGTTTCTCCAAGACAAAGTTAAGGTCCCAGGCTGGGGTTGGAGCTCTCCTGGGTGGTCTGAAATTTTTGGCCCCACTGAGGAACTGCTTGAGCAGTGGATGAGAGAACAGGAGAGGTTCTGTGTTATAATGAGCTGAAATGGCTGAGGCATGGATTTTAATGGAGGAAAAAGACAGGCCCTTGTGAAGCATCTCAGTTAAGTATTGTAAAATCTGAGGTAAACTGGGTGCTGCTGTGCTCATCCCTTGAGATTGGTTCCAGGCACAGAATTATTTCCATTTTTCAGCATAATATTTTCTAGTACTAGGCCTCCTTGCCTCTAAAATGACATCCATCACAGGTTTGCTGAGGGATGGTAAAGGAGAGATTAAATAATTAGCCAGGCTGCAATGTTCAGTGTTAGAAGCTGAGGGTGCAGAATCTGGCTCTCCTGCTGAGACAGCAGGGAAGGAGTCTGAGGCAGGTGCCATGGAGATAACCATGACACACTGTGCAGGAGGGGGTACCAGTGTTGGCGTGGCCAGTCTGGAGCAATCAAAATTATCCTTGGTTTGTCCTGTTTGATTTTTAGTAGTACTTTGGAGAGCAGAGACAGAGGGGGGAAGGCATAGGCTGCTAGGTTTTTCCAGCTGAAGGACAGAGCATCCACTTTCCAGGCTTGTTTGTGGGGAGTCCTTGTGCAAAATTTGTCCAATTGGTAGTTCTGGGGAGAAGCAAACAGGTCTATATCTGGGCTCCCCCATTTGCTTGTTAACATGTTGAAAATCCTTGATTCCAGTTTCAACTCGTGTGGGTCCATGAGGTTTCTGCTTAGTCCGTCTGCCAGTGTATTTCATTTTCCTGGCAGGAATTGAGCTTGTAAGGTGCACTTGATAGTTCAAGGCTGTGTTCCACAATGCTATGGCTAGTCTGCAGAGGGGGTAAGAATGTGTACCCCCCCCGATTGTTTATGTACCACATAACAGTGGTTTTGTCCGTCTTTACCATTAGTTGTCCTGGAAGAATGTGGTCCTTAAAGGCTGTCAGAGCATTCTGTACAGCTAACATTTCTTTATGATTGATAGGCAGGTGCATTTGACTTGGGTACCATTTGCCCTGAATGCACTTCCCTGCCAGGTGAGCCCCCCATGCATAGTCTGATGTGTCTGTTGTTAGGGTTTGGGTGGCAGGGGGTGGTGTAAAAGGTAGTCCCTTGTTTTTGGTGGCAGGCCTCTGTCCGCCAAAGGAACTCTAGGTGTAGGCAAGGTATGACAGGAATCATTGTTTCCAGGTCTTGAGAATGTTGACACCGTTGGCTTTTTAGATACCACTGTAGTTTCCTCATATGCAGTCTTGCATACAGAATTAGAAGAATGCAGGAGGCTATGAACCACATGGCTTGCAGTATTTATCTTGCAGATAGCAGGGTTTTTGTGGCCACTTGTTTGAAGTAGGTTGTCAAATGAATTTCTTTCTCTGGTGTGAGGTAAGCCATCTGGGAAGCTGTACTCAAGCTTGCTCCCAGGAATATAATTTGTTGACAGGATACCAGGTGTGATTTCTTTTCATTTATAGTGTACCCCAGACAAGTTAGAACCCTTTGTATAAAGTCCAGATGACTCAAAAGTATGTCCTGGATTAGACAATTGTCCAGGTATGGGTATATTTGAATATTTCTTTGCCTGCAAAAGGCAATAACTGGAGCTAGGCAATTTGTGAATACCCTGGGCACATTAGATAAGCCAAAGGCCAGTACAGAGAACTGATAGTGTATGTAGCTTGTTTTGAAGCGAAGGTATCTTCTGCGAGATTCCCCTGATTGGGATGTGCAGGTATGCTTCTTTTAAATCTAGTGTTGCCAACCAGGCATCTTTGCCTAGCATAGGAAGTAATTGGTGAAGAGTCAGCATCTTGAATTTTGGAATCTCCAAAAAGGTGTTTAGAGTAGACAGGTCCAGGATAGGATGCCGTGAATTGTCTTTTCTGGGTACCAGGAAAAGTCCTGAGTAGAAACCTTGCCCCTTTTCCTCTTCTGGTACCAGCTGAATAGCTCCCATGCTTAAGAGAGAAAGTACTTGTTTTGGGGCCACTGTCCACTGATTTGTGGGTAGGTCCGGCCACCCGCTTGGTGTTGGCAACTGGTGGAAGTCAAATCTGTATCCCTGGGACACTATATTTAAAACCCATTTGCCTGGGTAATGAGTTCCCAATTCTTTGCATGAAGAGCAATCTTTCCCCCCAAAAAGGCAGTCAATTGATAAGTGCTTGGAAATTTTAAAGGAATTCATTGAGACAGTTTACCATAGGGGGGAGTCGTATTCCCAGATTTGGAAGTGGAGGCCCCCCACTGCTTAGTTCTGTGTGTCCCCTGGGACTGAAACCTGGGGTTTTTGCTGTGTCTGGGTTTGGCTTGAGAAGACCTGAAAGGAGCTGGAAAGGACCAAATCTTAGAGGGCCAGTGCCTACTAAATCTAGGATTTAAAGGAACATCCAACAATTTAGCTTCAACATGATCAGGCAAAGATTGCTCCTTAAGCCAAGCCTGACTTCTGAGCACAGACCCAGTAACAGCAGCCCTGCAAGAGGCCTCTAATGAATCAAAACCACATTGCAAAGTACGTTTTCCAACTTGTTCAGCAGAATGCATTACATCCTGTAATTCTTTATTTTCCACACAATGAGGAATCAACATCATTTTCTGTTTAAGCAGTCCAATAACATGTTGCGGATACTTTAACATATGAAACTGGCAGTTTAAAGCCCTAATGGCCAAGGTTGCAGAAGTGTAAACCTTTTTACCCCATCTATCCAGCACCCTGGAGTCTCTATCAGAAAGGGTAGGACTTTTAGCAGTAGAAGCCTTAATGCCCTTGGGCCCCTGTGAACTAGTCTCTGGATCTGCAATAGGATTTTTAAAAAGGAACTTGTGGGACTTAGGGATCCTGTAGTATCTGTCAAGTTTTCTGGGAGCAGGAGGCAGGGAATCAGGGGCCAAACTAGATTCTGGAAAAGCATCATCAACAATGTCTAGTACAGGAGGAATAGCTAAAGGCCTATGCTGAGGTAGGAGAAGGAAACCCTAAGCCTCTTTTCTGAATCAGAAAAATCCTGGCTTTCCCAGTGGAAATGCTCCCTTAGAGTATATAAGGTTTCTCCAAAAGAAAAATCCTCAGGAGGGGAAGCAGAGGGAATGGAGTCCTCTGCTTTAGAATCTTCATAAGTAGATAAGTCAAATCCAGATCATCAGAAGAATAAAAAACAGAATCCTGATCAGAAGATTCATAATCAACTTCAGTCCTAGGCGTCTTAGAAGGGGGGGGGGGGGTTGGCTACCCCTGATTAGAGTTATTAGATCTTCAGCCATTCTTATCATTTGTTTTTTAGGTATAGAAGCTTGAGCATGTGGCATGGGTGTCGGTTTTTTAGGCACGGATCGAGATTTAGGGCCCAAGTAAAGAAGGAGAAGTTGGTTTAATATGCAAGTCCGTAGGTCTGAATACACCCTCAGAAGCCAGTGCCTGCACAGCGGCTCCAGACCCATCCAAGGTAGAGACATCCGCGAGTTCCATAGTTGAAGCATCTCGCAACATACGCGACATCTCCGAATGGGTCTCAGTAGAGGCCTGCGAATCAAGTAGTGGGTATCAGGGGCTGCAAAAGCACCTCACTGAGTACTGGTGAACTGGCGACTGGCTTAGGAGAAGCGTCGTTGGCAGTTTTGGATCTTGGCGGCCTGTCTCTGTCTTTATCTTTGCTTTTTTTGGAATCCCGGAAGTAAGATGGCTAACCGACGACATTTCTGGATAATTAAACTGAGAACCGAAATATTTAGAGGTGAAAATATACCGACGACGGATAGTGCGCTGATTAAATAAAGCACAAAACTGACAGCAAGGTACGTCGTAGTTAGGGCCTAGGCAAGGAATACAGTACGAATGAAAATCTTTATGAGGTATTTGCTTTCCACATGTAATGCAATTATTAACTTTTACTGACATCGGTAAGGAGCAAGAAAAAGTTTCCCCAACGGGGTACTTAGCTTTAGTTGAAGACTTCGGTCCTGAAACTCGAAAAAGAAAATTTCAGGAGTCAGCCGACTGGCACTTGCAAACTGCTTCTGCTTTGGGCATTGCACAGCAAGAAAGACTGATGTAATGGCATCAGCTGCATGTTTTATACCCCTGACGGCCTGACGTCATGGAAGAAGGGACAGCAACTGATGCAGGACCCAAGACTTTGTTAATCAGGCCGACTGAGGGCTAACTGCAAGCAGATAACCCAAATGTAATGACTGCAACAGTGAAACACGAAGAACATCTGGTCTTCTGTGATAGGTGTACTGCCCCAGGTAACTTAAATAAATAAGCAATAAATGAATAAGGCTGCTGAGGTTTATAGGTCTATAATTTCGTGGATAGGTAGAGACTTCCCACTTGTGAATCATGATGACTACTACAGTTCTCCATTTATCGAGAGTCCAGTGGAGAGGATGAGGTTAATAGTGAGTCTACTGGACAGTGCCTGGTGCTAACAAGACAGAAGTCCAGAGCATTACCAAGGAACCATGGAGCTACTGGGGTTAGAACTGGACAAGAGTATTTAGGACTTTCCAGGAAGTGATTGGGGAGGTGCCAAAAGTTAGCGGGACATACAGGAGTTATGTTAGGCTTGGATTTGTCTGCTTCTATGTTTGCTGTATTGTCAGGGGATGAATAAGTGCTGTTGTGTATCAACTATAAATATTGCTGGACTTTACCTCTAAGATTTCTGTTATAGCTGAAGAAGGGCTGTGGTTATCTTTAGCATAGATAGGAAATGTCAAGTCTGTTGGTGGATTATCTTTGGAATTCTGTAGTCATATTTTTTAGTTCATCTCTATGCGATAGGTTATTAAGTTTACTTTTATGGCCTATGAATTTCTTTCTATTCTAGTATAGTTTATTTATACAAGTTTTCCAACATAGGGGTTTATTCCAGAACTTTTCATTATATTATGTGTTATGGGAACAGTATGTCTTGATGAATGCTTTGACGTTGTCTTAAAAAATGATCAGCTAATGTAGCAGTGTGTGAGATGGGGTCATTGAAGTGTCGAGGGCACTCCTTGCAAATGTAGTCCCATAACTGGTTAACTGGTGACACTGATAATATGACACAATTCCTCAGATAGCATTGATTGTGGTTCAGGTGCCTGTCTGCAACTATTGCAATTTATGTCTGCATGTGAATTTTAAAGATGTAGTGGTCAATGTATATGATATGTTCATATACTGAATGATAGTGTAAGTAAATATCTACACATTTTCCAGGTGGAAAGATGATGCATCTGTATTTTATAGCAGAACCCGTGCAAAATACATTTCTTTTCCTCTACCAGACTATTTTCATAATGCTTTTTCTTTCCTTTGAAGTGAGATGTATGATAAGTCATCAGATAACATAGTTAGGAAACCTGTAGGGGGTTGTAAGTACCTGTGGCATAACTGCCATCCCATTACTTTATGTCTGACCTGTTCTTCCACTGTCTTTCAAAAGCCAGGCACCCTGATTTACATAGCAGTCCCAATGTCTCCAGATGCTTTTCGGATGGAATGACTGGCATTTCCTTGAGTGCTTCTCCCTGCCTATTGGAAACACTCAGGTTCATTATGTGACTGCCCTCACACTTTAGGCTTTTTGTAATCATTAAGACGTGTGCATTTTGTGTTACCCTCTGAGTTAACAAGTGTCAACCCTTAATTTCAGAGTAAGTCGTATAGTGTTCTCTTAATATCGGATTTCCATCAAATGCCTCGAGACACAAAGTGTCTGCCCTTCAGTTTGATGGGGGTTTTTTTCGTTTCAATTTGAATGCCAAGAGCATGTCTGTTTTCATTAATTTCTGTCACCTCTGCAGGGTGTTTTCCCTCTGTTCTTCATCACTGTTCTTTGATATGCGCATGCTTACTCCAAGGCATCTTCTCACATGACTAGTTACTAATGCATTATTCATAAATGAATCATGGCCTGAGCACTGTATGTAATCATATTTTGTGTCCACCCATGTTTTTTTTTATTTATATTTCCAGTTTGCTTTCAAGTTCAGCCCAGGTGGACACAGCAAATAGAATACACTGTACAGAGAATGAAGTAGAAATATTCTGCACTTGTTCAAAAGGCATGAAGCTGTCTGTTTGGGCTTCATATGATAACTTGGCATTTGCATATTTACACAATGTACAAGTACTTATTTAACATTTGTTTACTAGGATAGTCCGACTGGACAACTGGTGTCCCTTTTCAGCGGAGTCCTGGGGAGAAAAACACCATACAGTACAGAGAGTAAAGAAATTACATATTTATGGTTACAAAATACTACCTCACAGACCATTTACTACACTACCTCTTTAGCCTCCTCCTTTTACTTATAGTCTTACTCCAGAATTATCCCTTCCCCCACTACATTCACCCCATGTACATAACTATTACTTCCCCAGGTCTAAATACTTTTCTCTCCGTTTTATTTAATCAATATATGCAAAAAAAAAAAAAAAAAAAATTGTAGTGGAAATTTCTTTTTTACTTGAATGTAAATCTTATGTACCATCAATTGTCTTAGGTTCATAGGGGCCTTTACAAGCCTAGCCATAGGATTTCCCTGGCATGGTGACACGTGACCTTAGTACCCAGTGCCTCTGTTGAGCAGACACTGGAGTTATTCACAGGGTGAATGTTCTACTTTCCATCCACTCATCAAGATTTCTCTTGAAGAGGGTCATCGATGTGCTCTGCTTGACGTGTATGGGAAGTCTATTCCATACCATGGGCAGTCTCTGGGTTATGAACCTGCCCCTCCAGCATGTTCTGTTAATTGTGGTAATGAGGTTGAGGTCTCTGGAGCGTGTGGTGTGGAGGGATTGGGATTTCTTTAGATGTAGCATTTCTAACAGAGCTGGGTCAGACATGGCTTTATAAGTCAAGCAGAGATCTCCTCTTAGTAGGTGATATGAGACAGAGAATAGTTGGGAGCTTTTTTTGAGTCTGTCCATATAGCACAAGTGTTTAAGGCCTAGAATCCTCTTTGTGAGGTACTTTTGCGGCCTCTCCAGTTGTTGCAGGTGTCTAGCAAGATACATGCCAATTGGGGCATTGTACTCGATGATTGGCCTAATGACGGAAGAGTAGAGGGAGACAATGACCTCTTTCTTCCTGGATGCAAAACCCTTAGCAATGAGATGTCCCACACAGGACTTTCTGACCACAGTGGCAATGTGGTGATCAAAAGAGAGGTTGCTGTAAATCTGTGTTCCCAGATCTTTTATAACACCTTCTGTGTTCAGTGGACTACCGTCAATGTGGTAATTCATGGTAACTGTGTTTTTCCCAAAGGGGATGACGGCACATTTTTTGGCATTGAGCTTAAGGCCATGGTTCTGACACCAGTCACTGGTCTCAGTGAGGCCATTCTGCAGGATGTCAACATCACTTGGGGAGTGAATAATAGCTCACAACTTGCAATCGTCTGCGAATTTTGTCAGCCAGAGTCCCTTTGTGTTGGCCTGGACTTCAGAGAGGTAGATACCAAAGAGGAGAGGACCCAGGAATGAACCCTGTGGGACTCCACTCATGACTAGTCGACAGTCTGACAGAGTCAGCTACTTTCACACTGTGGGTTCTATCTGTGAGCCAGTTTGCAACCCACCTAGTGGTATAGGGGTTCATATGCCTAGCTTAGTGAGTTTTTCTAGAATTCCTGAGTGGGGAATGGTATCAAAAGCCTTGGCCAGACCAAGGTAGGCTGTATGAACCACCTTGCCTTCATCCACAGCTCTGGTGACTGACTCAAAGAAGTCAACCAAGTTGAACAGACATGATCTATCCTTCACAAAACCAAACTGTGTGGGATCCAGAGTTTAGAGATTCCCTGTATCCTTGTTTATTAGGTCCATGATGATGTGTTCCATAGTTTGCATATCAGGCTCGTCAGGCTAATGGGGCGATAGTTCCCAGAGTCTGTAGTCACTCCTCCTTTGTGGAAAGGGATGAATGTAGCAGTGCGCTATTTGGTAGGGACAAAGCCTGAGTTGAGGCTGTGACTGAACAGGGCACACAGGTGAGGTGCCAGTTCACATTGTAGTTCATGTAAAACACAGCCAGGGATATTGTATGGTCCCATAGAAGCTGTATTCTTGGCCTTGGACGGTGTGTTTTAACCTGTGCAGCAGTAATACTGGGTGCCTGGCAATCTACTGGTATTTTGATTGGTCCTGAGGGGGGGGGGGGTGACAATGAATCTGTCGGCCAGTATACTGGTAATATCTGTTGGCTCAGTATAGGAGATACCATGGTGCACATGCTCTAGGGATATAAACCTCAACACAACAATGAATAGAACATGCTGGAGGGATAGATTCCCTTCGCAGAGACTTCCCTTACTATGGAACAGGGTCCCAATCTATATAAGACAGAGCCCCTCACTATCACTCTTCAAGAGGAACCTTGATGAGTGGATGGGTAACAGAAAGTTCACACCGGGGATCACACCAACAGCACTACTAGATAGGGGCCAAGGGTACTAGCTGCTAGTACAAGGGTCTAGGGAACTACTAAAGGGGCGGTGAATACCGCACAATGTGGCTGGGCTAATAGATGCCTTCGGGCAGATAGCCCAGTACCAACCTATGAACCTATTAGCTCAGCGCAAATCTGGGTATTGCCATGGAGATTCTTTACATAACTATTGAAGGTCTTGTGGTTGGCATTACTATCTGCTGCAATTCTGTTTTCATAGCTAGCTCTAGATGATTTGATGAGGGATCTCAACTTTTTGTTGAGGCTGATAAGGGAGTTTTTTCAGTCTTGGGACTTCACCTTATTCCACATCAGTTTCCTCCTTCTGTTGTAGAGTTGGTTTATTGCAGGAGACCACCAGATTGGCTTCCTGTTTCTGGAGGAGAGCGCCTTGGTTCTATTGAGTATGGCGAGATCCATACATTTATGTAAGTGGTCATACAGTGCATTGGTGTACGATTCGGCGGTTATATAACTATTTTCCTTTTGCATGGGTGCCGTGAATTTAGCCACCTCTGTTTTTAGGAGCCCAAAGTTAGCTTTAGAGAAGTTTTTAATGGTGGTTACCTTTGTGGGGGGGAGGGGGTGGAAGGGATGTGGATTGCCAAGGTGATTAGTTTGTGGTTGGATCTAATCAGGGAGGAGCTGACTACTGATGTAGAGCAACGGTCACTCATATTAGTAATGACCAGGTCAAGGGTGTTGCTACCTCTAGTGGGGGTAAGAACAAGCTGGTCCAGTGCATTGGAATTAATGAACTCCAGGAAACGTTGGGCAAGTGTATTGGTAAATGAGTAATTTTCCCACTTAATGGAGGGGTAGCTGAAGTCGCCTAGTAAGACAGTGTTAGGTTGGACCCTAATATTCTCCAGGGTGCTAAGGAACATGGAGTGTGAGTCTTGGGATATGGTTGGGGACCTATAGCAGGCTATGACCTGAATCACTGCCTTACCCAATGTTATCTGCACCTGAAGCATCGCTGATGCATTATGTTGGGCTACCAGTCTGGAGGTGTGTGCGTCCTTTATGAATATGGAAACACCACCGCCTTTGGAGCTTTGGTCCAAGTTCTGGGGCCGAAAGGTGTGGAATGAGTTATAGCCTGGAAGTGCAGGGGTGCTTTCTGCTGCCTTGAACCAGGTCTCTGTTACAGCACAAATGTCGATGTTCTCCATTTTAAGGAGGGCTTCGAGCGAGTGCATTTTGAGATTTAGACCTCTAGAGTTGAGCAGCATGACCTTCAGATGTTTGTAGCTGTTACGGTGGTAATTTAGTCTTTGGAATACCACCTAAAAAGGGCACTATGGGGGGTAAGGGCCTTGGCCAGTATTCGGTGACATGTCTGGCAACGCATCGAGGTCTGTCATTCATGTCATCCCAGGCAGACAGATACTGGATCCCCTTAGAATGACACAAGAAACTTAGCCAATTGTTGAAATTAATCATTTTCTGCTTGTATTGTGGTATCATTCTGGGTGATGGTAGGATGCTGTTCAGGGCTAGGGTCATACTCACCTGGGATGCATAATCCTAGAGCTCCTCCATGTCTCTTTTCATGTAATCCAGGGAGGTACGTCTCAGATCATTCACACCCAGATGTACAATGACAAAGTCATATTTGTACCTGTTGTTGAGGGACCTGAGTGCATGCATTATGTGACAGATCCTGGCTCCTGACAGACAGCTGACTGTTACTTTCTCCTTATTCAACCTAGTGAGTGGGACCATCAGTGTGCCTCACTATCGAGTCATCTCTGACTAGT
>NC_056735.1:1586600309-1586602809 GCF_019279795.1 Protopterus annectens
AACACATTTTCCAACATGCTTTTGGGAAACTTGGATGTATTGTTTTTCAAATTTTAGCCGGGCCTTAATGTTTTTCTGTGTAAGAAAAGGCTTCCGTCTTGCAACCATACCCCATAGCCAAGACATATGGAGAATACGGGAGACTGTTGTCACACGTAGTACACAACCAGTACTTGCCAGAAATTCCTGCTGCTCCTTCAGTGTTGCTCTAGGTCTCTTGGCAGTCTCTCTGACCAGTGTTTGTCTTGTCTTTTCATCAATTTTGGAGGGACGTCCAGTTCTTTGCAACATCACTGTCCTATACTTTCTCCACTTTTTGATGACTTTTTCACTGTGTTCCATGGTATATCCAATGCTGTGGAAAAATTTTTTGTACCCTTTTCCTGACTGATACCTTTCATCAATGAGATCTATTTGATGCTTTGTAAGCTCTCTGCGAACCATGCCTTTTGCTGTAGCAGGCAACTGAGTAAATGTCAGGAAAATCCTGCTAGGACAGCTGAACTTTATTAGGGGTTAATCAGAGTCTCTTTAATTGATGGCAGGTGTGTACCCAGAAGACTGAATGCTGTTATTAAATCAAAAGGTGCTTCAACAAAGTATTAGTTTAAGCATGCACACTTATGCAACCAGTTTATTGTGCATTTTTTATTTTTTCCCTTACATTTGTTGACCGGGGAAGTCCACTAGGGTCAAAGACCCATTTTCAGTGGAGGCCCGAGGAGAAACGCTCCACAAGCAAATACAAAGAAAGACAATATTTAAAATACAATTTAAAAGTATTACAGATACAACAGGGAGAAAAAAACATATTACAATTTACATTTTTGTAGGATTTCATTAAACTGAAACTAGAAAGAAATTTGCAATTGGTTGCAATGTTACATCATTAGAAAAAAAGCAAGGAGTATGAAACAGTACTTTCGTTGGTAAGATTATAGTATCCTGTATAGTAAGATTACATTAGTAAATGTGAAGACTAGGTTTTGCAAAAAGTTTGTTATTTTAGTGTCTTTCAGCTTTTGCCGGTTAGGGGTCACATTAGTGGAACTCCGGTTGGCTAATGATTGGCAGTTGATTTTTACGTACCGAGTTGCCAGCTGTGATGCAGAGCCTTTAACAAAGGTACGCCCATTCACGCATGTCTCCACGCAGAAGACGCTCTAGCTGAGAATCGAACCGGACAGCATCTTACTGTAAGGCGACAAAGCTACCGCAGCACCACCACCACCGCAGTTGTTTAAGGTGGTTTGCTCCTGAGGCAGGTGCAGGGTGGATTGTCTAGCTAATGTGTTTTAAGTTTCTGGGTGGTCAATTTGGGCTATTTCAGAAGTAAGGTTACTCCATAGTCTAGCTATGGTATGAGAGAACAGACATTGTCCTGCTCTTGTTGAACATTGTGACCCCATGTTCGTAATGATGAGATCTAGTATGTTTTCACCTCTTGTGGGTATGGTGACTAGTTGTTCCATGGCATTTGAGTTTATGAACTCTAGGAACCTTTGGGCTAGAGTGTTGGGGGCTTGAGTAGTGATCCCAGTCTATATTCGGATAGTTGAAATCACCTAGTATGATGGTGTTTGGGGTTACATTTATCCCCTCCAGAGTTTTCAGGAAAGCTGTGTGAGGTTCCTGAGTTTGAGAGGGTGGCCTGTAACATGCTACAAATTGCAGAGCAGTCTTGCCTACGGTTAATTGCACCTGGATGGTCTCTGTGAGCAGTCTGTTTTTTGGCCATAGGGATGTTGTTAATAGCTATTCCTTATAGCTTCATAGGTGTATACTAGGCTAACAACCTCTCTAGGCCTTATAAGCCTACCTGTGCTACACTGCAACCCAAATGTAACCCACAAATTTGATTTATAAACTTGGTGATTTACTGACTATCTCTGTCCACTAGAGATATAGGAGCCAAGTCAGAGGTGAATTTCTGATTGCCCATCCATTGCTCTAACTTGTGGTTAGACAGGGATAGGGAACTCTGCTAAACATAACTTTCTCTCCAACATGTCTAATTTTTGTCTCAAACAAGGTCTTTTAATCTAGTAGTTCTGATGGTATTTTTTTTGTTTGCTTGTTTTTTTATGGGGTTTTTTTTGTTTTGTTTTTGCGGATGTGCAATCATCAAAACAGAGTCCAAGGGTGACTTGTAGGCAAAGAACACCTCTCTGACGTCTGTATGATACCCAGTAAAAAGACAGGGCTTTGAAGCAATCAGTATAGGGCAATGGGTTTACTCCTTGTATTTTTTTTGTAAGAACCCTTTATGGACATTTCAGTTTCTGCACAAGTCTGGTCAGGTACACACAGAAGGGACCATTACACTCAATGATGGGTCTTATGAGGGCTGACTACAGTGCTATGATGACCTCTCTGGACCGAAACTTTGAAAGCTTTTCTTACTACCTTCGACCTATGTTTTTCGACGGTTTGGGTACTATTTATAAGAGTTCCCAGATCCCTGACTAGTGAATCCGCTTTTAAGAGTGTTTTATGGCTA
>NC_056735.1:1586607809-1586670309 GCF_019279795.1 Protopterus annectens
GGAAGTCTCTGGGACAGGAATCTATCCCCTCCAGCATGTCCTGTTTATTGTGGTGACAAGGTTTAGGTCCCTAGAGCGTGTAGCTCAGAGGGATTGGGATTTCTTTAGGTGTAGCATGCCCTACAGCTCTGGGTTTGACATAGCTTTGTATGTTAAGCAGAGATCGCCTCTGAGTAGGTGATATGCTATGCTGTAAAGCTGCAGTTTTTTGAGACAGTCAGTGTAGGGCATCTGTTTGAGGCCAGTAATCCTCTTTGTGAGGTACTTTTGTGGCCTTTTCAGTTGCTGCAGATGTCTTGTGAGGTACAATCCAAAAGGGGCGTTGTACTCTATAATGGGTCTAATGACTGTCGAGTAGAGGGGATCAACAACCTCTTTTTTCCTAGATGAGAACCCTTTTGTGATGAGGTGTGCCACATAGAAGAATTTCCTGACTACTATGGTGATGTGATTATCAAAGGAGAGACTACTGTCCATCTGGGTCCCCAGGTCTCTTTTCACACATTTGGCGTTAAACAGACTGCTGCCTATGTGGTAGTTCATGGGTACAGAGTTTTTACCAAAGGGGATGACAATGCACTTTTTGGTATTGAGCTTGAGGCCATGGCTCTGAGACCAGGCATCTGTCTCAGTGAGGCCCTTCTGCAGGATGTCCCCATCATTTGGGGACTCAACTATGGCTCCTACTTTGCAGTCATCTACAATTTCGTTAGCCAAAGGCCTTCTGTGTTTGCCTGTACTCCCAGGACTGAACCCTGTGATACTCCCCTTGTCACTGGTTTGAAGTCAGATTTGGAGTCTGCAACTTTTACAGTGTGGGTTCTGTCAGTGAGCCAATTGACAGCCTATCTTGTGACGTAGGGATTTATACTTAGTTTAGTGAGTTTAGCTATAATTCCAGAATGGGGGATGCTGTGAAAGCCTTGGCGAGGTCAAGATAGGCTGTGTGAACCACCTTGTCCTCGTCTACAGCTTTAGTGACTGCCTCAAAGAAGTCAATCAGGTTCAGGAGGCATGATCTGCCTTTCTCAAACCCAAACTGGGTGGGGTCCAGAGTTTGGAGGTTACCAATGTCTTTGTTTATGAGTTCCATGATGATACGTTCCATGGCCTTACAGACCAGGCTTGTCAGGCTAATACGGCGATAGTTCCCGGGATCAGTGGTGGCTCCCCCTTTGTGGAGTGGGATAACTGTTACTGTGCACCATTCAGTGGGCAGAAAGCCTGATGTGAGACTATGATTTAACATGGTGCTTAGGTGGGGAGCCAGTTCGTTCTGAAGTTCATGTAAAATGCAGCCTGGGATGTTGTCCAGTCCCATGGATACTGTGATTTTGGCTTTAGAGAGTGCAGCTTTTACCTGCATAGTTGTGATTACAGGAACTCTGCATTCTTCCTGTATAGATATGGGCCCTTTAGGGGGTGAGAGGGGGTAAAGTTAGCACTGAGCCTATCTGCCAGGACATTGGCAATATCAGTTGGTTCTGTAATTTTCATGCCGTTGTTCTGTAACTCAGAGCAGATCTGGGTGTTGCCACTGAGATTCTTGACATAGCTATAGAATGCTTTGTGGTTGTCCCTGGAATCAGTGGCGATTTTGTTTTCGTAGCTAGCTTTGGAGGATCTTAAGGGATTTCAGCTTCTTACTGAGACTGACCAGGGGACTCCTCCACTCATGGGATTTTACTCTCTTTTGCAACAGTTTCTTCTGTCTGTTGTAGAGTTTGTTTATGGCAGGGGACCACCAGATTGGCTTCCTTTTTTGGAGGATAGCATCTTGGTTCTGTTTCAGATAGCACAATCCATGCATTGCTTATAGAGTGCATCTGTGTAGGATTCAGCAGTCGTAACTGTACTGTCCATCTGCATGGGTGTCAGGAAGTTCATCACTTCTGTCTTAAGAAGCATGAAGTTGGCTTTGGACAAATTTTTTACCATGATTTCCTTGATGGTGGGTGGGGGGGGGGGCAGGATGTGGATATCTAGGGTGATTAGCTTATGGTCAGATCTGACCAACGAGGATTTGACTTCAGATGTGGAACACCGGTCACTCATGTTGGTAATGACTAGGTCTAGGATATTGTTGCCCCTGGTGGGGGTGTGGATAAGATGATCCAGGGCATTGGAATTTATGAATTCCAGAAAGCATTGAGTGAAGGAGTTGGTACAGGAGTAGTTTTCCCAGTTAATGGTGGGGTAGTTGAAATCACCCATTATTAGGGTGTTTAGTTGAACCCTAATATTTTCCAGTATATCAAGAAAAGAGAAGTAGGAATCCTGGGGCATGGTGGGGGATCTCTGTAGCAAGCTACAATTTGGACTGCAGTTTTGCTCAGAGTTAGTTGCACTTGGATAATCTCCAATGTATTATGCTGAGCAACTAGCCTGGAGGTGTGGATATCCTTAATAAATATGGACACACTTCCACCTTTGGTGTTCCTGTTCAGGTTAGGTGGCCGAAAAGTGTGGTATGAGTTATAGCCTGGTAATGCAGGGATGGTCTCTGGAGCCTTGAACCAGGTCTCAGTCACTGCACAGATATCGATGTTCTCCATTTTATAGAGTGCCTCGAGGGAATGCATTTTGAGATTTTGCATTTTGAGATTTAGACTTCTAGCATTGAGTAGCATTACCCTCAGTTTTTACTTGCCTGTTCCTGTTACAGTGTTGAATTTGTCATTTGAACCATGCCTAAAAAGGGACTATAGGGGCAGCAACAGCCTTAGCCAGTAGCCAGAATCCCAGGGGTGACAGGTGCAGGCCATCTCTGGCAAAGCATTGTGGTCTGTCGACCATGTTGTCCCAGGCAGACAGATACTGGATCCCCTTAGAATGACACCAGAAGCTTAGCCAATTGTTGAAGTCAATCATTTTGTCCTTGCACTGCAGTATCAATCTGGGCGATGGCAGGATGCTACTCAGGGCTAGGGTCATACCTGAATGGGCTACAAGATCGGAGAACTCTTCCATGTCTCTTTTCATGTAGTCCAGGGAGGTACATCTCAGGTCATTCACACCAACATGGATAATGACAAGAGTCATATTTGTACTTGTTGTGAAGTGACCTGAGTGTGTGGGTTATGTGGCGGATCCTGGCACCCGACAGGCAGCTGACAGTAACCTTCTCCTTGTTTAGCCCGGTGAGTGGGACATCAGTGTGCCTGACTATAGAGTCACCTATGACTAGGGTGTTCGGTACGTTGTTTTGCCTTATGGGCTGTTGTTGAGTGGCACACTAATCTGTGAGCTATGTGTCATTTGGGTTGTGTTGGGGGGGTAGAGGTTGCTTGCGTTTCTGCTTTGGGGGTCTCTGTTGCTTGAGCAGATTATTACTGAGAGCCTCCGTGAATGTTTTTGTGTTTCTATCTGTGGATTTTGGTGGTATAGGTTTAGTGGGACTATGTGGTGCAAATGTTTACCTTCTCCTCTTGACTGTCAAATTCAGTCTTGGTTGGAAAGCGCTTTACCACCAGTTTGGCGAGATAAGTGCATCTCTCACAGGTTGTGGCATTGTGTGGTAGGAGGAGAGGGTTGTCTGTGTACATGAGGCAATTGCTACATTGTCCCAAGATGCCCAGATTAATCAGACTGACAGGAGAGAACACTGGGAGCTGACCTTTGGACATGCCTGAATAAAAAACTACTTTCCTCTAGACAAGTGAGGAAAGTGAGTATAAGAGCTGTTTTTCTCTAAGCAAGTGAGGAAAGTAAGTGCAAAAACTGTTTTCCTCTAAGTAAAGAGGAAGGCTGAGTGCTGTAGTAATTTGTAGCTTATTTAGTAATAACAACAAGTTCAGAACAAGTGCTGACCACGAATAAGCAAATTCAAGTGCTAAAACTAAGAATCTGTACCTGGATCTTGTGGTAGATAGGCTACCTAGTGCTTATCACTCCCACTGGTAAGCTAGAATGCTTCCCCTCCAACACAGAAAGGCTTGGGGGGCTCAGAAGCTTACAAACAGTCCTGGATACAGCAAATCTGTATCTGGACTAGACCAGTTACAGGAAAGGTGGGAAACAAGTGCAAACGCGGGCATTTAAGCCAGAAAGTTGAAAGAGAAGGAAAAACTGCCCAAACAGCCAATAAACTACAAAAGAACTATGGACCAAATCTGTACTGATACCTTTTTGCTGCCCTGCTGAGGGGGGCACTTGTGGACTGGCTCCAGTAGATAGGGATGGGAGTCCTGAGCGGACATCCATCAATTGTTTTCATTTGCCAAAGCCATTACAGCAGTGGTTTGCAGATCAGTGGGAAAAGTCTCAAAGTTGACTGGTATGTTGTGTGGGTGTTAGTTTGTATAAGCGGGTGTCTGGTTGTCTTTAGGGAGTGAAGGTGTGGTTTTGTAAGTGTGGTGCGAATGTTATACATTGCAAAATGGAGATTAAGAGTAAAACTGTACTCAGTGTGGTTCCCAGCAATTTCATCATTGCTTAATTGAGACATACATTGCCTTTTGTCTGTCAGTACACTGTTTGACTGCAATGTTTGGGGTAAGGTGTCACTAGTACAACTGCTGGTACTGTTTCAATACACGTGTGTTATGAAATATGTATATGCCTGTGTAATATGGGGTAGTTTTAATGGAGAACAGATAAATACGAGTGTTTGATCTCTTATAGGGTTGCCACCTTTTCAAATGCCCAAAGTGGGACATTTTTTGGAGAAACGTGAGATTTTGCAGGACAAAACATACCCATGGCCTGTGCAAAGGACATAGCTTCACTTTTTTGCCAAAATAAAAGTTAACACTATTAGCATTTGAGTTGCTTATGCTATTTCATATAACATACAGGTTTTTCAGATACAACATAACAGTTTTATGCAACTATTAAAGAAAACATATGAAATATCTTTGTCCTAAAATCTCAGGGCAGTTGCCATTTTTTAGATTTTTTTGCAGGACACAACTGCCCAAAGATGGGCTGTCCCATGTAAAGAGGGACAGGTGGTAACCTTAATCTCTTATCAGCGTACTCCACAAGTGTCCCTAATTTTGACTTGTACTTTTGGTCTGACCTACAACAATCCATAATGCTTTTTGAAAATGGAGTTGGATTCTCATGAACAAATAATGACATTCATTTCAATTAAAGACTTATTTTTTTCTTCAAAAAATGAAAGCAAATGCATGCACTCATTTCTGTGAGCTCACTAAAGCAGTAGTATTGCTATTCTGAAAAATTATGTGATTCAGAAGCTTTCTCCATGTGTCCGTTGCTGACAGGATGACAGATTTGCTTTATGCAGTTTGGCTTGTATGCTTGTAGCATCAGGAATAGAACGTGCTGGGTCACATCAGATGCTTGGGAAGTCAATGTTAAGAAACTGAGAACTGTTTCATTGTTATGTAAAGTTTGGCATTAAATACCATAGTTCAGGTTAAGCTATAACAGAATAACTATGCAAAGATAACCACGTGAACAGCCAGAGTGCAATTCAAATTGAATATTTTACTGTGTACATTTTAAGAAATTGATAGATTGGCCTAAATGGTGGATTGATCTTTGTGTTTTTTTTAGAAATAATTCTTGGGAAATGCTATTCAGAAGTAAAGAGACATATGAGGGAACAGTTTTAGTGGCACACCAGGCTGTGACCTGTTTGATGTCTATTATCATGCAAAATTGATTAAATAGTTGAATCTAGCAGGCTGGAAATGTGAGACTCTAGCCCACTGAAGGAGGAGAGATGGAGGAGTAACTTGGCCAGGAACTGAAACTTGCAAAGCTGCTCTTTGTAAAAAGTCTTTTTTATCTCAGTAATTTGTTGACACTTCTGCAAGCTTCTTTCAGAGAATGTGTAGTACACCAGTAGGAACAACATTTGTAAAACTCAGCGCAGACCAGCCAATGACACATTATCTGCAGACTCTCAAACCTGGCATTTTTTTCAGGTGTTCCATTCTAAGTGAATGGAAGTCTAGTCTGTCAACCAGTGGTAGGGCTACTTGTTCTCAGAATCAGTGCTCTCATAGTGCCTTATGAAACAAATTTAGCTTTCCAAAGGAAAAAAAGTCTTATCAGGATGTCTGCTCCCATGAGGACAGACAGGGATAAAAATAAATAAATAAATAAAATTCATAATGATTACTTATTTTGCTTCAAGCACTGTTGGGAAGTGTAATAGTTCATGACAAGATAAAAAATATACATTTTTTCATAACTTGCCCGTAGTGGTCCTTTAGTGATGGTGGAGATTCAGAGATTCAAGGACAAGTGGGCTTGGGATAGTCACTTCCGGGATAAAATTAATGCTGAACTTGATTACTACTATGTTGGTAAGGTCTAGTCTAACAGAGTAGGTGCTGCCATTTTGAATATGTTCAGAACAATGTTGGGTGTTACTTCTTAGTTTCATAATGTAGCTACACAAGGAGTTGGAGTTGTCCACAGCTTCAGATTCTAACCTAAGTTAATGGGCATGTCCTGCTTTAGTAGTCCTATTATCATCTTTCAAGTTTATGGTTCATTTTCTGATGTTATCCCTGACATGAGAGTCTATTAATCTGCTGTATAATTTAAGTTTTTTTTTTCTTTTACTAAAGACTTTATTAACGCTGGTGGACCACTAGGTTGGTTTGTTTTTAAATTTCTCTTTTTATTTAGATCTGGTTGGGATTGCCAGTTCCTAAGTGAGCATAAAGCTCCTTTCTGAAACTTAATACTGTGGCTACATCTGGGGTGATGATTAGGGTTGCCACCCCTCCATTTTTTTTCTGGACTATCTGGAAATCAAACTGATTTTCCGGTAGTCCGGAAAACACTGTACAAACTCTGGAATTCTGTTTAAAAAAGGAAACAGACTATCGGAGTTTGTAAATCGTCTGATTTACTATGCTTTTTTACAGAAAAGCATAGTAAATCAGCCGAAAGCAGGCAGCAGGAATGGAAAAAGAGAGCGTTCCCTGCCGGGTGATGTCATCATAACGTCACAAAATGGGCAGGATGTAGGCAGGAGAGGGGGCGGGATGGCTGGGGGTTACTAGTGACGCGAGGGGTGTGGCTTTACTCCAGTTTTAGTCACGATGAAAGGTGGCAACCCTAGTGATGTTGCTATAGAGTATCATCATAAACTTTAATGAGATTAATATGCTTGAAATCCCTGAATTCTGAGATACTGCTTTTAGTGTATTTACAGATTTTGTAGGTGCAGGTTACTGTTTTATGATCCCAACTTAAGTAGGAAAGAAGACACTAAGAGAATAGTACATGAAGAAGCTGTATTTGCAAGAACCATGTCAAGAGTATTATGTCCCCAAGTGAGTTTCTTAACATTTCTGGTCCAATAAGTTTTGGTTTATTAAATATAAGAACTTCTAGGCAAATCCTTCATTCAGGGTATACATACCCCAGTTTATTAAAGAGTAGATAAGTCTCCCAAAATAATGGGGCACTTGTTTATAGGAAGGTTCCTCAAGTGTATTTAGGAACCCTACATGATTTCAGGGGACACAAGAGTATGTCCTGTAAAAGGCTATAAACTGATAAATGGTCCTGTTTAGTGTGATCTGTAGCTCAACGACTTATGTTTGTGGGTCTCTGGGAATCCGTCTAGAGGGGCTACAGTCCCTAACAAATATGGAGGCACCACCACAGTACCCATCAGTTCTGAAGGCATGGTAGCTGCAAAATACAGGTAGATAGGTAGGGAGGAAGTGCTCTTCTTCATAGGTTCATAGGTTCATACTAGGCTATCTGCCAGAGGGCATTTATAAGCCTAGCCCATAGTTTTGTGGCTTATGCCACCCCTTTAGTTTGGAGAAACTATGCCCATTATTTTGCTGTGCCTCTGTCGAGCAGTGACACTGAGGTAACCCCTGGGGTGTATCTGCGATCCCCCATCCATTGGTCAAGATTCTTCTTGAACAGGGCCAGCGAGGTGCTCTGCCTCACATAAACCAGGATTTTCTTCCACAGCATAGGGAGTCTTTGGGTGATGAATCTATCCCTCCAGCACGTCCTATTAATAACCGTGTCGAGGTTTAAGTCTCCCACCCTTGTGGCTCTGAGGGATCTAGATTTTCTGAGATGAAGCATGTTCATCAAATCTGGGTTTGACATGGCCTTGTATGTCAGGCATAGGTCACCTCTGAGCAAGCGGTAAGCAACTGAATATAACTGGAGTTCTTTCAGTCGGGCAGCATAAGACAGATTTTTGAGACCCTTTATCCTTTTGGTGAGGAACTTTTGTGGCCTCTCCAGCTGCTGCAAGTGTCGGGTCAGATACATTCCGAATGGGGCATTGTACTCTATCATTGGTCTGATGAGTGATGAGTATAGGGGGACTATGACTTCCCTTGATCTAGATGTGAATCCCTTCATGATAAGGTGGGCAATGTAGAAGGTCTTCCTAACTACTTTAGCAATATGGGTGTCGAATGAAAGGCTACTGTCCACCTGGGTTCCCAGGTCCCTGATAACTTCTTCTGTGATCAGGGGATTGCCTCCTATATGGTAGATAGGGTTAACCTTATTTTTCCCGAAGGGTATGACTACGCATTTCTTGGCATTTAACTTTAGGCCATGGCTCTGGCACCAGTTATCCGTTTCTGTGAGACCCTTCTGAAGGATATCTGTGTCAGATGTGTTTTCAACTACGGCGCCCAGTTTGCAGTCATCTGCAAACTTTGTCAGCCATAACCCTCCTGTGTTTGCTTGTACTTCAGAAAAGTAGATGCCGAACAAGAGTGGGCCCAGGACTGAGCCCTGTGGGACACCACTTGTGACAGGCTTTGAGTCTGACATGGCGCCAGCAACTCTGACCCTGTGGGTTCTGTCACTCAGCCAGTTTGCAACCCATCTTGTAATGTATGGGTTTACATTTAAGTTGATGAGTTTATCAATGATGCCCGAGTGGGGTATTGTATCGAAAGCCTTCGCCAGGTCTAGGTAGGCTGTATGGACTGCCTTTCCTTCGTCAATGGCCTTGGTGACTGTTTCAAAAAAGTCAACCAAGTTTAAGAGGCATGATCTGCCTTTGACAAAGCCAAACTGGGTTGGATCCAAAGTCTGCAAATTCCCTATGTCTTTATTTATGAGATCCATTATGATCCTCTCCATGGCTTTGCAGATAAGGCTTGTCAAGCTAATGGGACGGTAATTTCCAGGGTCGGTGGAGGCACCGCCTTTGTGGAGTGGGACCACAGTCGCTGTCGCCACTTCCTGGGTATGTATCCGGAGGTGAGACTAAGATTAAACAGCTGTCCTAACTGTGGGTTTAATTCCTCGTTGAGTTCATGGAGCACACAGCCGGGGACACCATCAGGTCCCATGGATGCTGTGCTCTTTGCCTTGGAGAGAGCAGTTCTCACCTGGGTGTTAGAGATGTTTGGGGGGCTACAATCATTTGGTATAGATATCTCTCCTTTAGGGGGGGAGGGGGGGGTTTGCACTGAACCTGTCAGCCAGTATGTTGGCAATGTCTGTAGGATCAGTAATCTTCACATCATTTTGAACTAATTCTGAGCATATCTGGGAGTTTCCTCCTAGGTTTCTGACATAGCTGAAGAATGCCTTATGGTTGTCTTTAGAGTCCTTAGCTATTTTTTCTCAAAATTAGCTTTGGATGATTTTATGAGAGCTCTTAGCTTTTACTTATAGTGATCAGCGGTGTCTTTCCTTTTAAGGATTTTGCTCTATCTTGTAGTAGCTTTCTCCTTTTGTTGTAGAGTTTGTTTATGGCTGGGGTCCACCAGACTGGACGCTTGCCTTTGGTACAAAGAGTCTTTGTTTTGCTTGGGATTGCCTGATCCATGCAGCCCTGCAGGTGCTGGTAGAAGGCATTTGTAAGTGATTCAGCGGTTTGAGTAATGTTTACCGCCGGCTCAGGGGCCTTAAAGGAGACCACACTAGTCTTTAGAAGTGTGAAGTCGGCTTTCGAGAAGTTCTTTACTGTGGTCTTTTTTATTTCGGGTGGGGGCGGGATGAGGACCTCCAGAGAGATTAGTTTGTGATCTGATCTCACCAGTGAGGGGTATACTTCCAGCGTTGAACATTGTGCTCCCATGTTCGTGATGATGAGATCAAGTATGTTTTCTCCTCTTGTGGGGATGGTGACTAGTTGTTCCATGGCATTTGAGTTTATGAATTCCAGGAACTTTTGGGCTTGAGTAATGTTCCCAGTCTATATTAGGGTAGTTGAAGTCACCTAGTATGATGGTGTTCGGAGAAATATTTATCCCCTCCAGTGTTTTCAGGAAGGCCATATGAGGTTCCTGAGTTTGCGAGGGTGGCCTGTAACATGCTACAAATTGCAGAGCAGTCTTGCCTATGGTTAATTGCACCTGGATGGTTTCCGATGCATCGTGCGTTGCCACCAATCTAGAGGTATGGGTGACCTTGATGAATATGGATACCCCTCCTCCTTTCTTGGTATTGTCCGGGTTTTGGGGCCGGAACGCATGATATGAGGTAAAACCTGATAGTGCTGGGGTGCTCTCAGGAGCCTTGAACCAGGTTTCTGTCACAGCACAGACATCGATGTTCTCCATACTGAGAAGGGCCTCGAGTGCGTGCATCTTGAGGTTGAGACTTCTGGCATTGAGCAGCATTACCCTTAGTTTTTTTTCTTTGTTGTGTTCTAGGGTGGTAGGTTTAGAATTTGAGCCTTGCCTAAAAAAGGCACTATGGGGTGGCAAGAGCCTTTGCGAAATCCGAATCCCAGGGTGACAAGTGCAAGCCGTCCCTTGCAAAGCAGCGTGGCTTGTCCAGCATGTCATCCCAGGCAGACAGACATTGGATCCCCTTTGAATGACACCAGAGTTTAAGCCAATTGTTAAAGCTGATCATCTTATCTCTGTATTGTGGCATCATTCTTGGTGAAGGTAGGATACTGCTCAAGGTCAGGGTCATACCTGCTTGGGCTATATAATCAGAGAGCTCCTCTATGTCTCTTTTCATGTAGTCCAAGGAGGTACGTCTCAGGTTGTTAACACCAGCGTGGACAATGATTGAGTCGTACTTGTACCTGCTGTTGAGAGACCTGAGTGCATGCGTTATGTGGCAGATTCTAGCACCCGACAGGCAGCTTACTGTGACCTTCTCCTTACTCAGTCTGGTGAGCGGGACGTCAGTGTGTCTGACTATGGAGTCACCAATGACTAGTGTGTCTGGCATTGTGTTTGGCCTTAAGGGCTGTGACTGCTTGACACTCTGACTGTGTAGTCTATGTGTTGCAGGTGTTTTGTTCTGAGGTGGTAGTTGTTTGGGTGTCTGCTTTGGTGGTCTCTGCTGTTTTGGTAGATTTTTGATCAGAGCCTCCGAGTATGTCTTTGTGTGTTTATGTGTATGATTTGAGGTTGTGATGGTATTATGTAAGACTGGGTCTATAGTGTGTGTGGTTACCTTCTCCTCCTGTCTGGTCTTGCCAGTCCTATGTTGAGAGAGCTCAGCCTCCAGTTTGGCCGTATAGTTGCATCTCTCGCATGTATTTGTGTTTTGTGGGAGGAGGAGAGGGTTGTCTGTGTACAAGAGGCAATTGTAACATTGCCTCAATATTCCCAGGTTCACCAGCTGAGCAGGAGAGGACATTAGCAACTGATCCCTCGACATGCTAAGGGGAATAGACAGAAAAACTTAAAAAAGGTTTTGGGGGATGTGGATGACCGAGAAACGGGGTTTGCTTTTTTGGGGTACTTTCTATAACAAGAGTGCTGTATTGAGGTGATAAGTACTGTAGGAGCAAGTGCTTGGCTATACAGATAGAGAATAGTCTACTTGGGAGTCAAGTAGAGATAATTTATAGTTGTAGGATGCATTAAATAGAACAGTAGTATACTTTGAGGAAGGTAGTTTTAAGGGAAAATTTGAAGAGTGGACTTTAGGTAGCCCTAATAGTTTAAATCTGATTAACCGGTGCTGCCCTAGTGTGCAACGGTAGCAGCTCCGCGCTAAAGCGCGCTAGCACTGAACAGAGACCCCTTTTTATATGATCCTGTTTTTGATTTGATATATTAGTTCTAGCAGGATGTCCATCAGCTGGACTCTGCCTAAACAGGCCATATAGGGGCAGCAAAGGCTTTAGCTAGTATGCAAAAGCCTTGAAAAGAGAAAGAGGTGCAGGCCATACTTTGCAAAGCAAGTAGGACTGTCGAACATCTCATTCAATGTTGACACACTGTGGATCTCCTTGGAATGACCTCAACTATTTAGCTAATCATTGAAGCTGGTATTCTTTTTTTTCTACCTAGTCATCACTTTTTGGAGATGGAAAGATTCCAATCAGGAACAGTCTTACCTGCATTTGTGACATGCGTGGATGCTTCTGACATGTCTCTCTACATATCCCTTACATATTGCATTCCAAATTGTGCATTCAAAATTGTTCATCCCAACTTGGAACATCACCATGTTGTAGTCATATTTTTAGGTATATGGTTCTTAAGTGCCCTTGAGATATCAGTGAGCCAGGTACATGAAAAGTAACTCACTGTTACCCTGTCTTTATCCAGCCTAGTGAGAGAAGAATCAGTGTACCTGACTGTAGTCACCAAACATCTTCATTTGCACAGTAGTCTGATGTACAGAATTTGAGATAATTTAAGATGATTTAGATCTTGATGAAACTTTGTTGAAAGTGTGCTGGAAGGTGATGTAGTGCTGAAATTTCACTGAAACCTATTCCTCGTGTCTAGGATACTTTGGCAATGATTTTTTTGCAACCTAACTGTAAGACCTTTTAGTGTGGATTGGAGTAGAGCTTGCTGGTTGTGTACGTTTTTTTTATGTTGAATAAGAGTTTATCTATGAGCACAAGGAATTTACTACACTGCCTAAGGATACTACGTTCTACAAGTCAGGCAACAGAAGGAAAACAAAAAGGTTTGGTGAAGAAATTAAAAGCATTGATTGGGATTACACTGAGTACTACTATATGTTGTTAATGAGAAAGCTGATGGATTATACTGTGGAGGAAAGGAGCTATGCAGATCTTCTTATGAAGGGTTTACACCAAGTTATTACATGAACAAAATAAGGTAAATTAGTTAAACTAGGTAGGAGGACACTGCCTAACTAAAGTGCATGAAACAATTTGAGTTAAGTTGCGACTAACAGTGGACAGTGCAGAATCATTAAGCTGCTGTACAGCATGGGCTATGTGGTGTAAGTATAGGCTGCTTTGACAGCATAGAACAGCTATGGGCTACTCAGGGCAATATAGAGCAGAACAGCTCGGGGCAATATGGAGTAATGGTGCTCTACCAGAGATAGTAAGATACAAGAAGTGAAAATGTTTTTAGTCCCTTTAGTCTTATACATAGGTCAGGCATATTTTTATCAATCAGAGGAGAAGTTGTGGATGGTATCTGGGAGGGGAAAACAGCAAGAGTCAAGTGGGATAAGCTGATTCTTCCAGTAGAACAGGGTGAATTGGGATTACTCAATTTGAAGGGGTATTTCAGAGCTACACAGTTAAGGCTCCTATACATAGCACAAGCAGAAAACTATAATTCAAAGTGGAAAGAGACGATGTTGAAACAGAGGGGGAAAGCTCAAGAAACAAGGAGAGATTGGATTTTGGATGCAGGACTTTAAGGAGAATAACAATAATCATACAGAATATTATCTCCATAAAGTAGCAGAAAGTACTCTAAGAACTAAACCAACATGGGAAATGGAGAAAGGAGATTCTGCCGATAGGGATGACTGCAATTAGGGATATAGACAACAGGCAAGAGGGGGATGGAATTTATTGGAGAAAACTGGCAAAGGGACCAAAGTATTGGGATCAAATAAAGTACAGTTGTGTACACTTACCATAAATGTAGATGTTCGAGTGTATTCACTGTTGCAGTCATTACATTTGGATAATCTGCTGGCAGGTTGCCCTCAGTGGGCCTGAATAGCAAAGTCATGGATCCTGCATCGGTTGTTGTCTCTTCGTCCATGACGTCAGGTCGTCAGGGGTATAAAACATGCAGCCGATGCCATTTTATTCAGTTTTTCTTGCCCCAGATGTCAGGTGCCCCCCAAATGGGGAGCAAAAATATATATATAAATAAACAAAAATATATGTAAATGCACTTTTAGCAACATAAACTTTACCTTCATCTAAAAGCAAATACACCACAAAGGCTTTAGTATATAGTAAAGGAAATAAAAGGTATAGAAAAGGGGGATGGCGTGTGGGTAACCCGGACTGCAACAGTGAATACACTCGAACATCTACATTTATGGTAAGTGTACACAACTGTACTATGTTCTTCGTGTTTCACTGTTGCAGTCATTACATTTGGGTAGAATCCCAAAGCTATGGATGGGAGGATGAAACTAAACGGCACAAATGAAAATCCTTATGAGGTATTTGCTTCCCATAAGTAATGCAATTATTAACTTTTACTGACATTGGTAAAGAGCAAGAAGAAGTTTCCCCAATGGGGTACTTAGCTTTAGTTTGAAGACTTCGGTTCTGAAACTCAAATGCGAAAATTTCAGGAGTCGGCCAACCGGCACTTGTGAACTGCTTCTGCTTTGGGCACCGCACAGCAAGAAAGGCTGAATAAAATGGCATTGGCTGCATGTTTTATACCCCTGACGTCATGGAAGAGGAGACAGCAACCGACGCAGGACCCAAGACTTTGTTAATCAGGCTGACTGATGGCAACCCGCCAGCAGATTACCCAAATGTAATGACTGCAACAGTGAAATACGAAGAACATCTAGAGAGGGAAAGATAACAGAATGGGAAGAGGCCAAGAATTCATCTGGACTGCAGGTTACAGATTGCCTTCCCTATCAAGGATTGATATCGGCATATAGGCAAAGAGAAAGCAATAGGGGAGTCCTAAACAAAAGACCAGCACTGATCGAAGTTTTTAGTAGAATCTAGAACAGAGGCTACTGTTAAAAAAGGAATAATTAGCACAGCATATAAAATATTGCATGATAGCTAAAAGAATCATGCATCTATGACTTATTTTCATTTATATAAATGTAAGATTGTCTGTGCCACACATGATAACTTAATAAAGATGTTTCCTGTAAAAAAAATAAATAAATAACTATAAGAATCATTCAGATGAGGTTAGAAAGGATTGAGAAAACAGACTAGATAAGCAATTCACAAAGAAACAATAGGGGATATATGTATAAAGATGTTTCTTGTTTAAAAAAAGGACAGGAAATGAAAATTGTATGTACTGTTGCTTAGGTTATATGATATGTATCAATATATGTGAAGTATAATGTTTGTTGATGTTAATTTGTCAATACAGTTTGATTACTTTTGTATAAATGTAAATTTGCCTGTCACAAGTGATAATAAAGGTGTTTAAAATAATGGGTTGCTAGAGGATATTTGGAGGGTTTATATACTGTGTAGCTAATTGTGTGAGTAGCTGACTGCACTTCTGCGTATCATTGTTCACACTAATTAAATGCTGATTTGGGCAACATAGTGCAGCTATGGGTTACGTAGGGCAATATAGAGCAATAGTGGGCTGCTAGAGGATAGCAGAAGGGTTTATACTGTACAGCTTATTGAGCAAATGTGAGTACCGAACTACACCTCTATATATCACTGTTTACATTAATTAAGGGCTGTTTTGGGCAGCATAGAGCAGCTATGAGCTACTTGGGGCAATACAAGGAAGCTGTTGGCTGCTAAAGGCTATTTGGTGGGTTTCATGACACACAGTGCAGTACATCGAGCAACACAGGCCAGCTGTGGGCTTCTAAAGGCTATTGGGTGGGTTACATGACATACTGTGCAGTTCATTGAGCAACTGCAAGTAGCTGGATTCCCTTATCTGAATCACTATTCACACTAACAGGGTTAGGGAGAGGAAGGTGTTAGACAGGTAAGGATCAATACACCTGCATTTATACAGTGTAGGTTGTAACACCGCTACACTAAGTGCAAACTATGGTAATTTATAGCTACACTTGTAAATGCATAGAAAATTCAAACAAGTGTACTGGTCAAAGGAAAAAAAAAACACTGTTCAAGATTCTACAGCAAACTGAGGCCTAGAGATGGTTTGGTTCCCCCACTCTACTCTCAGTAGAGCAAACTAGAAGCAATTCTTAGATTACTAAAATTACAGAACACTCACAGGAAAACAGAAAACACTTATCCTAGGATAGTATTATGGTAGATCCAATAGAATTAGGTCAAATTCAGTAGAATACATCACAATAAAAATTCAACGATAGGATGAAGTTTGGTGAGCAGGTGTAGTAACATACACACACACCTATATACACTCATGTACAAGTTGAAAAATTCATGCCAAAAATTTGGTCTTAAACACACACTTGACTTCTTCTTAAGAAATAAAATAAGCAATGGTTACATTAATGTATTTCAATTTGCTCTTATAATTCACAATGCCGCCTGTCCTGATCATACAGGATTATATGTGTGTCACTGATCATAACCTTCTAATTATGTATTTTAGCCAAAACAATAATCTCAAAAGTGAAGCGCTAGAGTGGTGAATCTTTTGATCCATGTGAAGAGCACATAATTAAAGGTTATGACTGGAGACCTAATTAATACTTTGCAGTTCATGGAGTTTTATTCGCTCCATGCACTACTAGTTAAAGAAAAAAGTGCTTCGTGTTTTCCGGCTTTCACACAAACCTTGCCATGTGTCCTAAATGTCTGGTCTGTTCCTCATAAAATATTTGTTTTTTGGACAGATCACCGAGGACTGAATTCACTAAATAATGATATCCACATCTATTCCAGACTTCATATCCTTCAGAAAATTTTGGTGAACACGCATCCTGTTATCTTAACTGCTTCTAAGTCTATACAGTAAGACAGGGATGTGTTAGTGGTACAAAGAGCAGATAGAAGCAAATCAGATTTTTTACTTGGCAATGTCTTTGCTGATCAGTACTGGCAGATATGACAGACTAGGGCAAGACCTGACATTAACAAGTTCAGCACGGTGCTTAACATTTGTTAATGTTAGGTCTTGCACTACAGTACTGACTTGTCTTGTTCTCAATACTGGAGCATAATCACTGCACTTCATGCACTACAATGTAATTCACTGTTGCATGTCTACCCTAATCATTGTAATTACAATTTAAAAAAAGAGGACTGTATTGCAGTTGTGAGCAGTATGCACTATTACTCCTGCACACACATGCCAGTTATACATTTCTTGGGTCTTACCAGAAAAACCTGCACGATAAAAAAATGTCCCTGAAGATACTGCTAAAATATACCAGTATATCTGTTGTCCTGCCAAAGAAGCCAGGAACTGAAAAATCTCTCCCTGAAGACTGTTAACCTGTACTTGCATTATGTTGTTTTTCCTTTAAGTACTCCACCAGCAATAATTTAATGTACAAGCACATCATAGTTGTACAAACACTGATTTATAATAAATCCAAAGACAAATGAAAAAAAAAAAAACAAATATAAATCCCTGTAAGACAATAATGTCCTTGACATGTAAGCCTCACATGCAAGCCTCCTTCGACTCAATAAACATAAAAACATCTGCATAATTTCCTTATATATCTCCCCAGGTCACAACATCTCTACCCTAGAAAACATTCTTCTCTGGGCCTCTTCTGAAATTAGATACGAAAACTACATTCTTGGTGACGTTAACATTGACTGGAATAAAATCAATACACCTTCTCCCTCCCTGTCCATTAACCTCTACAACTTCTCCCAAGTAATCCACTCAACAACCCATCCTAACAAAAGCCACCCCCCTGGTTCCATCATAGACTGGATCTTAGTCTCTCGCCCAAAGAAAATAACACTTTCTGGCACTGTCCCCGACTCCTTCAGGGACCATCTCCCTGCCTTCATTCACCGCTCAGCCAACTCCGCTCAGTATCAACATCACTACATTCAAACCAGTAATCTTAGCAACTTCAACCCCACAATGTTCTCAAACATTCTTAAACAAATAAATTGGCAAATTCTAAACTCTCTCCCCCTTGACGACGCCATAGAACACTTTAACTCTGTCTTCCTAAATACTCTCAACTCCCTTGCCCCTCTAAGAAACAAACGTGTCAAAGCCAATCCTGCTTCTTGGCTCTCCAAAGAGACAAAACAGAGCATGCACCACAGGGACAAATCCTGGAAGCTTTACCAAAAAAATAAAACATCTTCCACATTACTTCAGTATACCCAACTCCGCAACCAAGTAAAGAAATTAATCTCCATAGACAAAAAAAACTTTTATAATAAACTACAAACCAACACAGGAAAAACCCAAAACAATTCTGGAATTCAGTCAATTCCCTTCTGCATCCAGGGTCCAGGAATAATCCTTGCCCCGACCCTAGTTTAACAGACTTGGAACTAAGCTCTCACTTTAACACTTTGTTTACTGAATCTATAGCTGAGCTCACTAAAACTTTCCCTAAAAACAATCCTCCCAACTCTCCCTCCCTTTTTCCCAATAACACTAACAACTTCCCCCTTAACTTCCAGATCAAACCAGTTTCAACAATCTTTATAAAAAGGCTCTTATCTAAACTAAAGCCTTGCTCCAATGCCCCTGACAATATACCCTCCTCCTTCCTCAAATGTGCGCCAGAAGGCGTAGCTCTCCCTATCAGTATCCTCATTAACAGATCCTACATCCTACCTCTTCACAAAGGTGGCAAAAACACAAACATTTCCAATTTCCGTCCAGTCGCCCTTCTCTCCCCAATATCCAAAATATTAGAAAAATGTATTCACCACCAACTTATGCCGTTCTTAATCCAGAATCATCTCCTAACACCCACCCAACATGGCTTTCGCCCTGGCCATAGCACCATAACTGCCTTAATATCCTTCCTAGAAACTGTCAATCGAGCTCGAGATTCTGGATTACTAGTATCCAACACTACTGCTAGATCTATCTAAAGCTTTTGACACCATCTCCCATAAACACCTTCTCTCACATCTCACCAACTTTAATCTCTCCCCCACTACTCTAGCCTGGTTCACCAGTTACCTATCTGACAGATCTCAAGCCGTCAGATGGAAGAACTCTATCTCCTCCTTCTTGCCAACACCAACTGGTGTTCCTCAGGGGTCTATCCTTAGACCCTTACTTTTCAATATCTTTATTAATAACCTCCACTCTGCCATCCCCGATACAACAGTCATCCAATATGCTAACGACTCTTCCCTAGTCTGTGCCGCCTCTAACTTACCTGAACTACTAACCAAAACCCAAATAGCATTCTCCACTACAGAGAACTGGATGCAACAAAATCATCTCTCCCTCAACTCTAACAAATCTAAAATTATACTCTTCCCCCCCACTAGGGCTTTCTCCTTTGACAAAAATGCTTTCATAGTCCTAAGTCAAACCAACACTGCTATAGAAGTCGTCCCCTCCGCAAAACTTCTTGGCATTACTATAGATGAAAATCTTAAATTTGACATCCACATTCACCAAAATATAAAGAAAACCCACCAAAAGTTAGGTATGCTCTATAGGAATAACCGCTTTCTCACCAACTCCTCTAGACATACCCTGGCAACTACCTACCTTCTATCTACACTACTTTATGGTGCCCCTCTCTTAACTAATCTGTCCTCTTCTAACATCTCTAAACTTGAAACTTGCTATAATAAGATCTCTAAATTTGTCACTAATTCTAAAACCTCAACTCACCACTGCCTTTCCCTACAATCTCTGAACTGGCTAGAACTCTCTAACCACCTAGACTACCTCCAATTAACTACAGCTCATAAATTAATATTCTACCCTGAAAAATGCCCAGCCTTAACAAATATCCTTCCTCCATACATCCCAAATAGATCTCTGAGATCCAAACACCAGAACTTAGTCTCCATTCACAAACCAAAACGTCCCGCTGATCAACTACTTCTCTCCTTCTCACTAGGTAAGAAATGGAACTCTCTTCCTCCTTCTCTCAGGACTACACCCAACTCACAATCCTTTAAGACCCAACTATTCCAATATCTATCATCCAAATGGAACTGCTCCTGCTTCCACCCTACATAAATTCTAGTGAATACCCCACAGACTGTTCTACATCGCTTGCATTTCTCTACTATTCTCCTAAAATAGACTTAGCAGTCTTTCTCTGACTATGGAATTTCTTCCTCAATACTACATATTGTAAATACTGTATATATCTGTACCACCAATGTTAAAAAAATTCCTATTGCTGCAGACATTAGTATCATGTTGTTTTGAATTTGGAACTCCTGTAAAAGGTGTTCTCTATTACCTATTAGCTGCATTGTTTGATTTACATCTTATGCATTTGCATTACTGATTGCATGAATTTTATTCTTGTATTTTTCTTTAACATATTTGTAACCTTTAAAGTATTTGTATTGCTTATGGAGCTTTTCTCCCCGGGCCTCCACTGAAAACGGGCACTTTTAGGCCCAGTGGACTTCCCCGGTAATCAAACTGAAAATAAAATAAATAAATAAAATAAATAAATGTCTGCTGCCGAATTGTAATGATAACTAAATAAATAAATAAAAATAATGACTGGCACTGTCTTTATCTGTGGGAAGTGGCAACAGTACACACCGCTAATGGTAAAGGTAAAGATAACTGCTTTGTAAGAAATAATGTCCACAGTAAAGCATCTATTACTATCATTTGCTGACATCCCCACCACAATTAATGTAATTGCTGATAGGGAAAAAATAAAAACAGTGAAAGGATCACTGCCTTGGGCAATGTAAATTGCTACTGCCACTGAAATATGTTAATATCTTCAGGAGTGGCCTTAGGTAAAGTGGTACCCTAGGCAAAAGGGCTCCATGGCGCCCCACCACATTACCAGGTGCCCTCATCCTGGTCTACCTACACCAAATAAATACTGGAAAAGCGCACCTACTAGAGTGGTGCCCTAGGCGGCCACCTAGTTGGCCTATGCCTAAGGCCGGCTATGAATATCTTGGAAGTACACAAAAGTCAGTCCATTTTACATTTTTTTCAAAGTTGCCCAGTAACTAATAGTTAAGGATGATCTATACATAAGTAAATATGACAGTCTTCTTTTCATCTGAAAAATATCACCAATGTCAAACACTTGATATCTCGAGATAGTGTATGTGTTGTCATTCATGCCCTTCCCACCTGTGGAATCTGGTGCCTACAGATTTCAGGGGTATTCCACATCAGCAAACTTCTACATCTCCCTACAAAACATATTTATCTAACATTACACTTAAGGAAAACATTGTGAATTGTTTAATTACACCATAACTGTTCTTTATTAAGTGCATCATATAAATTAAGTTTTATTATAATTTACAAATCTTTATCTCATTATATGATGTGCTCACTTGGTTGAAGTTAGAAACTGAATGCATAAAGGAGAACCCTCCCTTTCCTATCCTTCCTACCAAGTCTTGGCTCTCAAACCTAAATAACCAAAATCTTCATATCCAAGTCTTTTTGTCTGTACTGCAGTTAAATATGAACTATTAATCTCACAGCTGCTGTATGACAAAGACTGACATGAGAAAAAAAAACAATTAAGATGCACACCAAGTCATAATTAGGGTCACACCCCCTGAAATGTTTCACTGCTACCTATTCAAGTCCCACATATTTTGCCACTCTATTTGATGTTCACAGCACTGCCTGCCACATTACCCCGTGTAATACCAGATTTGCTGTAGCAAACAGTACAGATTTAATGTCATGAATGTAGGGCATAAAACAGCTTCACTTTTTAGACTACATTAACTCACCTGTCTTCTCTGTTGCGATCCAGAGTGTAGAATTGTTTTCGAAGCCACCTGAAGAAGGCAAAAAATATAAAACAGTTAAACATTGTCCAATGCTCATCTCCACCAGCAATAACTTAATGTACAAGCACATCACAGTTGTACAAACAATGACTGATGCAAAATGGCAATCTTGTATTACATAATGAGAAGCAAATTATCAACAGAACTACCTAGGCTTACATGCATACATAACCTACCTGTTCAGATACTGCTTTTTAAAAGTTTAATCTAGATTCCAGCATATACATGAAACTGTTACAACAATTCATGGTAATCTGGACTACAAAGTATACATAAAACTGTTACAATAATGCATGCAACCTTACATGTACTTGACAGAACTCAAACCTATGCATAAGTATCTAAAGCTTTACTATGAAAATATCCAACAACAAATCTTGAACATCAAAATCCTGAGACTACAATATCTGAAGACCAAAATACCAAAGACACAATATTGAACTCCCAAAACATCCCCTCCCAGCACGTTCCCTTCCAGCAGGACCCATGTTAGCACTTGTTTCTGGGTCTGCACCTATGGAGATTTGATATTCAGGATTTTATCAGTATTGTGGTCTTCAGTATTTTGGTCTTTAGATATTACAGTCTCTGGATTTTGATGTTCTTGTTGGTAGATATTTTCATGGTAACCCATATCTAAAACATTGGGTAGCCCCACTTTAGTCTCATTACCACTTTATACCATACATTCCATTTTCAATAACTCCCTGATCCATCCAATTCTTGATCAAGGAGATAGGGATGAAATACATTTTAGCAAGCAAACCAAACCCAGAAAAAATGTCAACCCATCTAACGGCACACATCATTACATATCCATATGAATACCACGGGCCAATTTAAAATTACCACCCTACCTACTAGCATGTCTTTGGAATGTGGGAAGAAACCAAAAACATTAACAAGCAAGTAATAATGCCCAACAGGGTGTGTATTATTGTGCAAATAACACCTGCTCGGGGTACACAATAATACACATCTTGGAGGACATTACTGCATTGAGAGAATGGGCTATCTGTTAAATTGTTTTGCATTTGCCTGTTTTTTTTTTTATGCAAAAGAGTTCCATTGAATACTGTGTCAAACCTGCTTTGGCAAATCACTGGGGGATAAAGTCACTAAATAATGCGCTACATTTGAGTTTCAGACATTATCATACCTCTCAACTAACTGGGGACAAATCTCAACAGAATCAGTGACAAATCCAGATGTAATCAGAGACGCTTTTAAAATATTAGTTCTATTAATTTGAGACACTGACAGAATAAAAGAATGTGAATTTTACATTCTAAAAACGTAAATTGTACATTTTCTGAAGAGAAAAAAGGTCTAGAACTCATTGTTTATTGAGTGTAATTCACCACCATTTCTCCAAAAGTCTCCACTTTTAAGAAGGATTAAGGTAGGCAGAGCTAAAATTTGAGTCAAAAATCAGGATTATGCCTGAAAATCAGGGACAGGTGACAGATATGGACCTCATATCCTTCAAAAAATGCATGTTAACAAAAATCCTGTTATTACAGCAACTTTCTAATTTTATAAGGGCAACATTTAAAATATGACCCTATTTTCAGCATTTGTTCCCCTTGCTATTTTAGGCTTGCTCCAGATTTCTTGAGCTAAGAGGTTGAGAGGTATGCCTACCTCTTAAAGAATTGCATCCACTAGTCTCTCTCTCTCTCTGTCTTACATGCGCACACACACTTCTGCTTTCATGCACACAAGCACCTATACACTCACATAGGCAAGCAAAAACAAACACAATCACACACACACACACACCTCTATTTTTTTATTATCCATTTGTCTTAATTTTACACTCAATAAAAATCAAAATAGCTGCTTAGTGAGCGTAAAATAATGGCTTGTTCACTCTTTCTTGTACGCATACACTCACACATACAAACACATATGCACACACTTTTTTTTGTTTTTTTTTTTAATTGTACACTCACTGAACAGCAAAACTGCTGCTTAGCAAGTGTAAAACAATGGTGGTCATTAGCTTCATTACAGTCTGAGCTCCATGGCAGCTTAATATGCTGCCATGAAGTGGCAGACTAGTCTTTCAGTGCATCAGTGGGCATTACCTGTACATTAACACCCTGATGGAGAACGTTCATTCTCCAATCTGAGTAACAATGTACAGCTCGCCTATTCTCTAAAAACAAATATTTACAAGAGGAGAACATGTAAACATCAAATAGAAGGCACTCTACACAAGAATGAACTGCAGAACCAAGACAGAATTAATAACCATACCCACTCAAATTTCATTCAAATTTAACCACCACTCATGGAACAAGTGTTTGTCTTGTGCAGCAGAGAATTCTGTTTATCACTTCTCACAACAATAATTCTTTACTCAGTTCACCTTTATATTTTCTCCCTGCAAGCAACTGATTATACCTACTTCCCATTTTCAGAGCTAAATCAGTATTTTGCCCTCTGCTTACTGCATTTAATATCTTTATCACACATATCAAACCACTTGTAAGTTTAATCTCCCAATGTTTATACATTAAGTCTGTTCATTTTATACATATTTCAAGTCATACATTCCTTTTTTAATTTTCAAAAGCCTTCTCTTGACTTTCTTCAACACGTTTATGTACTTTTATTTAGCATCTCTAGAATGCATAGAACACGACTGTTGTCACTTGGCTATTTCCATACATAGTATAAACTGTTCTTTCATCCTCTGAGTCCATGTATTTGGCAGTGTAACTCAAAAACTCTCATTTTATTTTTCTTATGCACTCTCCTTCACTAATAACGTATTGATAACATGTTTCTCACTATCTCAATGCCCACTTTAAAATCTGGAGGTGTTTTACTCTTATTTCTACAGACAGCTTTCTTATAGACTCACATGAATAAATATAACATACTCTTTTCACTTTGTGTACGACTATCATCCCATTCCCAACAAGAAAAAACATAGCAGTTAACTCATTTGGGTGTGAAAAATGTTGTTTAAAACATCTTGAATTTGTCTCTCAATTTTTAACAGAACCCCAGACTGCCAAAACACATACTGCCAAGCTCCTCTCCAATTATCACTGCACCTCCAACAATTAACTACTTGTGGAAATGAATGCTGAAGCTGAGATGGTATATAAAAGTATCCATGTGGCACTTCCAGTTGAACATTTTAAATTTCCAAGATTTGGTCACATATTTAGAGAAAAAACGTCAACCAACCAGATTCAGAAAATTTGTCCAAATAGATCCAAAGTCTTATAGGTGCTTCTATATATAATTCTGTTAGGCTTTTCTCCTGAAGGACCTTATTAGTTTAAATATTGTCTCTTGCCTCAAACAGCAATTTAACTATGCCTGGGTGAGTATTTCATTGTAGGTGAAAAATTGTGAACTTCTTTACAGTTGAAGACAGACCCTCACATTCAATCTTCCAAAGTTCTTTCAATTTAAATTCCTCATTGGCAGAATTCTAAAGTTTTCCCCTGTTTAAGCTGCTCTGATTATATTATGGGTTCTCTTCTTTTTCCAATTAACATCTTTTTCCTCTAACACCATCTTTAGAATATCCAATTGGAATTAGAGAATCTTCCACTCAGTACTGCACCTTCTTTCATTACATTTCTTAAAGACATAGTTGGCTCCTTAAAAAATATGCTAACTTAAATTCACCATTCAAAAAACAAGCCCATGATTACTTTCACTGATCACCCACATGCAATTACATCAATGTGTACAGATATAAGCAGAAATTACACATCTTCATTAAACACAAAATCATGAAATGAATGGTTTTGTAGTACAAATTTGAATCCTGTACTTTGACATGGACCCATTCTTTCACCATGACTAGCCTATCCCAAGATGCTCTATGTTTAACCCCATCCCATATGAAAATCAATTATAATACCCATTATGGCCTTCAAAAAGGTATAGTGAGGACTTCTTGGGAAAGTCTGAAAAGCATACAACAAGAAAAGTACAAGGAAAAAATGAAGGCTTGTATACACTGTTCTAATTCAAGTGTTATTTCCATCTTTTAACATCCAAATTACTTATTTTCAACAATAACTCATATGTTTTATTCACTGATATGATTAAAGATAGACCAAACCAGAAACCCAAATATTGACTTTCCTTTAAATAATGGTAAACTCCTATTAGATAATTCCGAGGAGCATTGTTTATTGAAATTATCATGATTTATCATTATTTACTTTATAAAATGATATACATCTCAAAATGATACTAAATGACTGAATCTTCCAAAATAGGGAGGCATGTATCTTCTCCTGGCCCTGAGAAGTAAATAAGTGTGTTATGTGCACATATATAAATTGTTTCTCTCTCCATTCTTGAATCTTTATCTTCTAAAGATGACATTCTTGTAGAAACTGAAAACGGCTCAATATAAAGTGCCAACAAAATGGGGGACAATGGACACCCCTATCCCAACCCTTTAGTAAGAATAAAGGGCTTACTGGGAACAGATGGAGTATTGATCCTTGCTGCTCAGCCATGAAGTATTCCAAAAAGTAATTTTTCAAAGTTATCTGGAATACCACAGTTTAATAGAAAAAGCTTAAGATTTATTTATTTATTTATTTGTTTATTTAACAATTGTTTGCCAGGATACCACAAAGAAAAAACACAAGAACGCAAACAAAATGAAATAGCAACAGGAAACCAGAGGTAATCCACAGAAACAACTCCACGGAAATAGCGTAACAAAAATATTTTAATATCCGCTTTCGTCCTTAGACTTCTTCAGAATTAATAAAACGACTAAAAACACTGACATTAAATACAATGTAGATTAATAAGAAAATGTTAATTAATCAATCATTAATAAAAAAAAACCTGGTGTACTTGTTGGCTTGAAAATAGCCTAATTCATGTAAACAGAGAGGAAATAGAAACATTGTGTTTATCTATACTCAACACATTGTTTTTTAAAAAACATCTAATATTCACTGCTTCGTTTAAACCTGGGGCTTTATCAGCTGAAAGTTTAATCTGCCACCACGTCTCTCTTTGTTCAACCAAATTCTTAAAATCCCCACCCCTAAGGTCTGAATGAACCACTTCTAGCACAGAAAATAAAAATTTTTTGAAATTCCTACAACTAAGAGAGTGTTTAAATAAAGCACTAGTGTCATTACGAGTCTTGATGTTGTAAATGTGTTCCTTAATACGAGTTTTCAGGCACCTAGTTGTCATCCCCACATAAAATGCAGGGCATGAACTGCAAAAACCAATGTATACTACCCCTCTGGTGTTGCAGGTGACATAACCAGGAACGGGGAAGGTATAATCTAGGCCCTCAATGAAAATGACAGGCCCTTTTGCTATAAACCTACAAGTACTACAACTATTACATGCAAACATGCCTTTAACTGTGGATTGTCCATGGTTTTGCTTAAAAGAATTGTGTTCTAGAGCTTTTTTAACATTATATGTGTTCCTAAAAACAAATTTGGGCTTGTTCCCTAAAATCCCAAAAAGGTCTGAATTGCCATGAATAATCTTCCAATTTCTCATCAGAATATCACGAATATATTTGCTGTCTATGCTCATGTCTAACGAACAAACCAATTTGTTGTTACTTTCCACTTCATTGGAGACCAGATTTGGTAAGCTGACATTATGGTCATCAAGTATAGCCCTATAATGTGATTTCCTTTTGTTCTGTATATCATTAATAATGGAATTTAATAATGGTAATGAATACCCTCTATAAAGAAACATATTTTTGATAAACTCAAATTCAACTAGTAAATCACAATCCCTAGTGGTCATCCTACATGCTCGAATAAACTGCCCCTTAGGTATATTACGAATAATATGTGTGGGGTGTGCACTAGTGAAATGCACATAACTATTTGTGAAAGTTTCCTTCCGGTGTATTTTACTATGGAACTTCCCATCAAAAATGTCCCACCAAAATTGAACGTCTAAAAAGTTAATAAACTTCCCAGAACAGCCTAAAGTAAATTGTAAAAAACCTCCAGTGTCATTTAATTTATTGAGAAAAAGCTCTAGAACACAATTCTTTTAAGCAAAACCATGGACAATCCATAGTTAAAGGCATGTTTGCATGTAATAGTTGTAGTACTTGTAGGTTTATAGCAAAAGGGCCTGTCATTTTCATTGAGGGCCTAGATTATACCTTCCCCGTTCCTGGTTATGTCACCTGCAACACCAGAGGGGTAGTATACATTGGTTTTTGCAGTTCATGCCCTGCATTTTATGTGGGGATGACAACTAGGTGCCTGAAAACTCGTATTAAGGAACACATTTACAACATCAAGACTCGTAATGACACTAGTGCTTTATTTAAACACTCTCTTAGTTGTAGGAATTTCAAAAAATTTTTATTTTCTGTGCTAGAAGTGGTTCATTCAGACCTTAGGGGTGGGATTTTAAGAATTTGGTTGAACAAAGAGAGACGTGGTGGCAGATTAAACTTTCAGCTGATAAAGCCCCAGGTTTAAACGAAGCAGTGAATATTAGATGTTTTTTAAAAAACAATGTGTTGAGTATAGATAAACACAATGTTTCTATTTCCTCTCTGTTTACATGAATTAGGCTATTTTCAAGCCAACAAGTACATCAGGTTTTTTTTATTAATGATTGATTAATTAACATTTTCTTATTAATCTACATTGTATTTAATGTCAGTGTTTTTAGTCGTTTTATTCATTCTGAAGAAGTCTAAGGACGAAAGCGGATATTAAAATATTTTTGTTACGCTATTTCCGTGGAGTTGTTTCTGTGGATTACCTCTGGTTTCCTGTTGCTATTTCATTTTGTTTGCGTTCCTGTGGTTTTTCTTTGTGGTTTATTTTCTAACCATGGCGGAGGAAACTGACGAGGTGTTGTTAAACCTTAGCACATATCCTATTCCCGAAGGGGAAACTAACAAGGACATTAATTCTTTATTTGTCTCTACTCTTGTGGACATTCAAAAGTCATTAAAATATCTACTCATTAAAGCGGGTGCATCAAACGGAGAGGCGGTGGACACCTCAAGTCCACATGGTTCCTTTAAGGAACTAGATACTGTTGTTGAGGTGGAGCCTATTTGTGAGCGTTCGAGGCGGAAAGCAACTGAAGACTCTTTGCCTCTAGATCCACGGCTACAACATCAACGTGGTATGAATTCCAAAAGACCTGAAGTTAAAAAGCTTTTAGAACCTTTCAGTAACCCATTCGCGAAGTTTGTTAATCAAGACTTTTATTGTGAAGGGGAAGCTATGAAGAAACGTGAGACACTGACCAGGTTGGTGAAGAGGTTTCGCTGTTTGCCAAATGAGAATTATTATTTCGAAAGGTGTGTTGAACTGAAAGTAATGCCTAAGGGATTAAGGTTTTTTAAATGCCCTAATGGCGTTCAAGTCGGGGACGCCATGTTCGACAATCTAGTAACATTTTTCAATGAAGCAGGTATGTCATTCCTAAAACTGCTTATTGAAAACAACTGTTTGAAAATGTCTGATTTGAATATAGAAATTACCCGTTTAGAGAATGAACTCTCCAGCATTAATAATATTGATTTCTTAACACCATTGTTTGATGAGGTTGAAAGACATTCCGTTGAAGTTACCAATAGGAAATTGGTTAAACTTCAACGGGACATTACAGCATACCAAAACAATACGGCATATTCCTTTTTTGCTTTAAACAGCAGAGACAGTAAAGGTTTTAGTAGTAAAAACAATGTATCTATTACTGGGCCTCACAAGAAGCCGGGAATTTCTGCCACTATTAACCATGCTGGACGGCTTATTTCTACCGTTAATGGTAACGCTTCAGTTGATAGTTTCAAGGCACTGACTGTTGCTGGCCAGGAATCATCTCTTGGCTACAAAGGTTCTTTAAGAGATAATGATAACATCATTTCTTCTAATAATCCTGTGTTTGATTCTGAACCTAACAGTATTGTTGTTAACAATCAGAATATTGACAATTTTTCGAGTGAAGTTAATTCGACAGGCTCGGGTAACAAACCTTTTTTAGGCAAGAAAATTCCGGTGACAAAGAAAACAGTTTTTACCAGGAGCAGGACATTCATGAATTCCAACTCGTCGGGGGAGGAGAATTAATTAACGAACAAAATGACTTTGATATTATTAATTTGACTGATTTTGATTTAGGGCCAGAAGAACTGCATGTTTTACGGTTAGGGCTCAAGTTTGTTCCTACCAGGAAGGCTGATTTATGCAAGACAGTTATTGATATTAAGAAATTTACACGGAGATTAAATTTGTCCTATATTTTACATGATGTTTCGTGCTCTAACAAAAAACTAATTAAACCTTCTAGTTTTAACCCCCCTCTGGTACACACACTAAAAGTTTACGAAGATGCCTGTTTACAAGATTTACATACTTCTATGGGGAAGAAGGACAGGCACATACACAATTTAACTATTAATGAAAGAAAAGCCTTTAATAGGTTACGAAACATGAATAAAACTCTGAGATTTATGAGAAGTGACAAAGGTGGAAATATAGTAATCATGTCTCAAGAATCATACAACATTAAAATGCTAAACCTATTGGAAAATCATGACGAATATGAAGTTATCACACTTTTTGATATAAGGAGAAGGGAAAGGTTGATACATTCATATTTATATGATGCACTAATGTCAGATGAAATAAACTTAGAAGTTTATGATTTTTGTATTATTGATAAACCCAGAATTGGTGTTTTATTTGGAATTCCCAAGACACATAAAAATCAATTAGATCCATCTTTTCGGCCAATAGTATCCTCACCTCACTCAGTTACTGAAGGGATAGCCCTTATCATAGACGCTATATTAAGTCCATTAGTGTCTGAATATGTTTCTTTCCTTAAAGATTCTTGGCATTTTTTGAAAAAATTAAAGGAGTTTTCAAGTACTAAGACTTATGATCCAGATAGACATATTTTTTTTACCCTAGATGTCATATCTTTGTTTACATGCATCCCCCACGACTACGGAGTGGAAGCTATTCGTAGTATTTTAAACAAAAATGCTAGTTTCAAAACAGGACAAATTTCCACTATTTGCAGATTTATTGAAATCTTACTGCAGAACAACTTCTTTCTTTTTGGGAAAACCTTTTACAGACAAAAAAGAGGTGTGGCCATGGGGTCGTCTGCAGCACCAGCTTATGCAAACTTGGTTATGTCCTGGTGGGAGGATACTACTCTGAGTTTGATCAAAAACAAATTTCAGATTTTGTTTTATTGCCGGTTTGTAGATGATTTACTTTTCATCATTGACGGGAATGAGGTTACTGTTGAGAAATTTCTCAATAAATTAAATGACACTGGAGGTTTTTTACAATTTACTTTAGGCTGTTCTGGGAAGTTTATTAACTTTTTAGACGTTCAATTTTGGTGGGACATTTTTGATGGGAAGTTCCATAGTAAAATACACCGGAAGGAAACTTTCACAAATAGTTATGTGCATTTCACTAGTGCACACCCCACACATGTTATTCGTAATATACCTAAGGGGCAGTTTATTCGAGCATGTAGGATGACCACTAGGGATTGTGATTTACTAGTTGAATTTGAGTTTATCAAAAATATGTTTCTTTATAGAGGGTATTCATTACCATTATTAAATTCCATTATTAATGATATACAGAACAAAAGGAAATCACATTATAGGGCTATACTTGATGACCATAATGTCAGCTTACCAAATCAGGTCTCCAATGAAGTGGAAAGTAACAACAAATTGGTTTGTTCGTTAGACATGAGCATAGACAGCAAATATATTCGTGATATTCTGATGAGAAATTGGAAGATTATTCATGGCAATTCAGACCTTTTTGGGATTTTAGGGAACAAGCCCAAATTTGTTTTTAGGAACACATATAATGTTAAAAAAGCTCTAGAACACAATTCTTTTAAGCAAAACCATGGACAATCCACAGTTAAAGGCATATTTGCATGTAATAGTTGTAGTACTTGTAGGTTTATAGCAAAAGGGCCTGTCATTTTCATTGAGGGCCTAGATTATACCTTCCCCGTTCCTGGTTATGTCACCTGCAACACCAGAGGGGTAGTATACATTGGTTTTTGCAGTTCATGCCCTGCATTTTATGTGGGGATGACAACTAGGTGCCTGAAAACTCGTATTAAGGAACACATTTACAACATCAAGACTCGTAATGACACTAGTGCTTTATTTAAACACTCTCTTAGTTGTAGGAATTTCAAAAAATTTTTATTTTCTGTGCTAGAAGTGGTTCATTCAGACATTAGGGGTGGGGATTTTAAGAATTTGGTTGAACAAAGAGAGACGTGGTGGCAGATTAAACTTTCAGCTGATAAAGCCCCAGGTTTAAACGAAGCAGTGAATATTAGATGTTTTTTAAAAAAACAATGTGTTGAGTATAGATAAACACAATGTTTCTATTTCCTCTCTGTTTACATGAATTAGGCTATTTTCAAGCCAACAAGTACACCAGGTTTTTTTTATTAATGACTGATTAATTAACATTTTCTTATTAATCTACATTGTATTTAATGTCAGTGTTTTTAGTCGTTTTATTCATTCTGAAGAAGTCTAAGGACGAAAGCGGATATTAAAATATTTTTGTTACGCTATTTCCGTGGAGTTGTTTCTGTGGATTACCTCTGGTTTCCTGTTGCTATTTCATTTTGTTTGCCAGGATAGTCCAACTGGACAAGTGTCCGTTTTCAGCAGAGTCCTAGGGAGAAAAACTCCACAAGTTTACAGAGAGAAGAAAAATTTACAAGAGAGACATTACAGAGTAGTAGCATACATTAGTATACAATATGAGGATTTTCCCTCCTTTGGTTAAAAATACAAGTGTACAGAATATACAATGAGAGTAGATAAGAACCTGGTAGAGCATTGCAAGACATTTCACAACTGAATGAGTATATAAATGTTTAAGTTTTCCATATATACATTCAAGCAAATATACATGCAGGAGTATACATACATATATATGCATACACATAATACACACACACTATTTATATATATATATATATATATATATATATATATATATATATATATATATATATATATATACATACATATAATCCATACACACACACTATATATATATATATATATATATATATATGGTTCTAGGTCATAAGATCGACAGCCACTTTCACCGACAACAGAAACATCGACACCACATTATCGACAAACCATAAACACGACACCTCACATGCCCGACAAACAAGTAACCGACGGTCCACAAACACGAAACCCCATACACTGCACACACCACAATAACAACAATCAACTAACAAAACACATCCCCTTATCCAAAACCACACACAGAACACAAGCACACCAAAATCCTAACAAACCCACACTAAACCTCACACACACAACTATGTACAACCCTAACCCAAACCCTTACCCTAAGGTCCGTCACTATCGCACACTCAGCTAACCCGCGCCCTAACCCTAACTCACTTAACCCACCCCTAACCCAAAAATACCACTACCGACACTTACATAACCCGCCTAACCCTAACTCACTTAACCCGCCTCTAACCCAAAACTGCCACTACCGACACTTACCTAACCCACGCTAACCTAACTCACTTAACCCGCCCCTAACCCAAAAAATACCAACTACCGCACAGTTACCTAACCCGCGCCCTAACCCTAACTCACTTAACCCACCCCTATCCCCACAGACTGTCACTATCCACACTTACCTTACTCGCACCCTAACGTCCGTCACCACCGATACTCACACAGCCTTCTTTCCAAGTCACTATCCTGGCGTCGGCTTTCATCCGTGCGTCGGTCTTCTGCATGTCGATCATCTGGCGCCCGCTAATCCGTTGTCGGTGATGTCGGCTGTCGATCTTCTAACCTAGACCCATATATATATATATATATATATATATATATATATATATATATATATATATATATATATATACACACACACATATAATCCATACACACACGCATATATATATATATATATATATATATATATATATATATATATATATATATATATACACACACACACACACACACATATATATATATATATATATACACACACACACATGTATACATATATATATATATATATATATATATATATATATATATATATACACATACACAAAATATACACACACACATATATACACACACACACATATATATATATATATATATATACATACATATACACACACACAAAATATACACACATATATATATATACACACACACACACACATATATATATATATATATATATATATATATATATATGTATATACATATACATATATATACACACACACACACACACATATATATATATATATATATATATATATATATATATATATATATATATACACACACATACACACACAGACACACACACACACACACACACACACACACACACACACACACACACACACACACACACACACACGTGCATACAGTCATATATAGGTTATTGCTCGCACATGTATAGGTATAGTTAGATGGTGTTGTTTGTGTTGTCCAGGACAGATGGGGTATAGAAATACTAAGCGGACGAGGCTTCAGGGGGTCAATTACAAGTGCATAGATGGTTGGTGAAGAGGTATGTTTTAAGTAGGCTTTTGAAGGAGGGTGTGGAGTTTTGTAGTCTGAGGTCAGGGGGAAGGTTGTTCCATGAGCAAATAGTGATTCCCCAGAGTTGTTTTTGCATGTGATGGTTTCTTTTAAGGCTTTGTTGGAGGACCGAAGTTGTCTATTTGAATTTTAGAAGTTCAGCATGCCAGTCAGGTCAGGGGTTTTCTCGGGACAGTACAGAATTAGATGAGCTAGGCTAAGTTGATGGTACCTTAATAGGTTAGGAAATTCAAGCCAGTGCAAGGCTTGTAGGGAAAAAGGCAGTGGTGGGATCGTGATTTGGCATTGGTAGCAAATCCAGCAATTTTGTTGTAACAGATGGAAAGTTTATTAAGGTCAGGTTTGTAAAGATTAGTTAGAATTGGGGATGCATAAAGTAGAGTAGATAGGAGGTGGGTCCTGGCTATTGCAATTCAAGATCCGGTGGTTAGATAACTTTTACAGCGATAGAGGGAACCTAGCTTTTTGTGGACTTTAGTGATGGTTGTCGATATGTGCTTTGTGAATTTGATTTGCTGGTCATTGGTAACTCCTAGGAGTTTAGCCTCAGTGACGGGGTGATTGGGTTTTGCTGGTGGAGAGTATAGAGAAGGTAAGGTTGCACGTTTTAGTAGACTGGATTAGTATTAGTTGTGTTTTCTTGGGATTTAGTATGAATTGTGAGTTGTTAAGCCAGTTCTCTATTTCAGGTTTTGGTATGTGAAGATATTAAAAAAGAAGGGGTCGTAGGATTGATCCTTGCGGTACGCCTAAGGAGGTTGGGAGTAGAGGGGGATAGAGAGTTATGCCATTTGCCGGATTGTTGGCGGTTATCTAAATAGTTTTAAAACCAGAGGAGGGTGGGGTTTTTATGGTTGAGGTCAGAGAGACAAGACAGTAGTTTATTATGTGAGACTGTGTCAAATGCCTTGGATAAATCTAGGAAAGTAGCTGAGGCAAATTTACCTAGATTCCTGTGGAAGATTACAGTTTTGGTGAATTTGAGTTGGGCAGTGGTGGTGCTGTGGGATGGGCGAAATCCATGTTGGGTTAAGGAGAGAAGGTCGTTGGTGAGGAGAGAGGAGAGGAACTGGTGATGAATACATCTTTCGAGGATCTTAGAGAGAGGTGAGAGGATTGCAATTGGTTGATATTTGGAAAGGTTTAGGGAGGGGCCACCTTTGTAAAGTGGTATGATATAGGAGGTTTTCCACAGGACTGGATCAGTGTGTGCTTGGTGATGGATCTCTTTATTAGAAGAGAAATGGGATATGCCATTGCTGTGGATGCAATTTAGAGGTATTCAGCAGGAAGGTTATTGGCTGCAAGGGTGGTTGGTTTGAATCTGGCTAGGAGTTTTTGGATAGTAGAGGTAGGAACAGACTTAAGTATGAAAGGTATGGTATTGATGCAGGCCTTAGGTGGTGGTGGGGTGTTGGAGGAAGTGATGCTGTTTAAGAGTTTGAGTATTGAGGAGGTGAAATAATTATTAAAGCTAGATGCTATGTCCAGTTCTGTACCTGTTATATTGGGTGCGGGAGTGGTACTACTTCCGGGCTGTAGGATGTTATTTATTGTTGCCCAGAATTTTTGCAGTTTGGTACTGTATTTGTTTTGTTGAGTGATACAGTAATTTTGTTTATTGAGCTTAACCTGCTTTTTTGCTTTGTTTCGGAGCTCATGAAAGATTTGCCTAGCTGCGGATGATCTGGTGTGGCGCCAGGTTTTCCAGGTTTTATCCCTGGCTCTAAGTAGGACTTTTGTGATTTTCTGGAGCCAAAGGGTGGGGTTGCTATGTACCCTGATAGTTTTTAAGAGGGCTAGTTGATTGAAGATATTTAGGAATGTGGAGTTGAAGTAATCAACTGCTTTGTCTAATGAAAGGGTTTTGATGGGAGACCAGTTGCAATGTTGCAAGGCTTTTATGAAGTGGTCTCTAAGAAAATTTTTGTTACAGTGGGTTTGTAGAAGGGAGGGAGAGAGGATAAAAGTGGGGCTGTGGTCGTTCAGTGAGTTTGGTAGGGTGCCACACTGATGGGCAGTATCTGGTTGATTTGTGAGGATCCAATCAAGTATAGATTCTCTTTTTGTGGCCTTATCAATGCATGTGGGAGTATCTACAAGTTGGGTAAAGTTATACAGGTTAATGTAATGTAGTGGGTGGGAGTGGAAGAATGGATGGAGTTCCAGTCAATGTTTACATCACCTAGCACGACAGTTTCTTGAGGGAAGGAGTATGAGGCCCAGTGAAGTATGGCCTCTACGGTGGTTAGGTTGTTACCCGGGGGTATATAGATACCTAGTAGGTTTAGGTGCTTATGTTGGTTAAGGGATAGCTTTGCAAATTGAGTCTCTGTATTGTTGAAGTTGGGGGAATCTTTTTGGAGGAGTTGGAGTTGTAGGTTGGTTCTTTGAAGTAGAGCTAAGCCTCCGCCTCTTATGTAGCCGGTCTGCCCTGAGAATATTATACTCAGGTGGGGTGATTAACTTTAATATGTGGTTTAAGCCATGTCTCTGTGATGAGAATAATATCAGGGTGATATAAGAAGATGGCAGCGTGAAGGTCTTCTATTTTATTCATGATATCGCGGGTATTCATATTTAGTATCAGTAAGTCGTGGGTTTGTGCTTAGTTGGACAGTGATGGGTGCATGGCTTATTAGCAGAGGTTGCTGGCCCGGGGTTGGGGTGAATGTCTCCTCCTAGTAGTAGCTGGGTCGTTATACAGGTGATCGTTCTTAGGTATTGGATGATTAGGTAGTGCAATTGTAGACTTGGTTGCTTTTTAAAAGGATAGAAGTAGTACATGGAAGGGGCATGGTATATGTGGGGTTGGGTGTATATGGTGGGGTACATGCTTGCGTGAGTGGGGGTGATAGTAATGTTGTGGGTTAGGGTGGGAGATTTGGGGTGGATACAGACTGTGAAGAGATAAGAGGTTCTGATGGTCGCTATGGAGAGGCAGGTGAATAGGGAGGTCAATCCCAGGAGGATATAGTGGAGATGAGACTGCGGGTAATGAGATATAGTGGGAGTGAGGTTGTGCAGTGAGAGGAGATATTTATATTTGGTGAGGGTATGAGTTGTGTGAGTAGGAGATTATGGGTGTGGATATTGAACTGGTAGCTGGGCTGGAGTGGTGGGAAGTTGAAGGGTGTGTGTAGATGGTGCTGACAGGTGAAGGTAGGGACTTAGTAAAGGAGGTTACCTATAAATTCAGAGTATGTAGGGGTGGGTGGGAAATGGGGGCAGAGTAGGGAGCAGAGTAAGCCCGTACTGAAAAGAGCAGGATCAGCCAATCAAGGTATGTGCAATTCAGAAATAAACTATCAGTTACTCAGAAGTCACATCTATAATGTTAGTCTTTCATTTGTTACCAATGCTTTTTTTATTTTTTAAAGGAGTGAAAGTCCTTTTTAATTTTACCAGCTGGATACCCTAAGAAATACCTTGTCTGAGGGCTGAGAGAAAGTGAGTCAACTATTGTTGAGTCAGAGACAGACTGGGAGGGTAGTGGGGATATATCACATAGAAGAAGAAGAAAAAATAAACAGGTAATTGTATCTTTAGAGACTGCAAGGGCTAGAATTACAGTTTAGAGTGGAGTGTTTTTACAGACGTGAAGGGTAGAAATCAGAAAGTTTCTACATGGGGGGACTGAAATCCCTGCTGCTGGCTCATGTATTTAAATTCAGTACATTAAGGATTACAGTAAAAAACACAACCTACTAATGCCTTTTGTATTATAATGAGACATGCACTTAGGTTCTGCAAGGTTCTTCAGGACAGTTGGATGTCCCACTGGCTTTATTCATGTTAGTGGTATTTGCCACAGGATAGGGTCTGTGAATTCTATAAGACACAGCTGGCTTGGGGCTGAGAAAAAAGAAAGTAAAAGATGGTAGAGAACAGTGAGCAGTTGTAAAGTTCTACAGCGTTATTAACATACTCAAAAAAATTAAGAATACAGTTTAGAGAACAGCAGACAATTGTGAAATACCACAACACTAATAAACAAACAGTTTAGAGTATTAATCACACAGAAGTAGGAAAGTTACATATTTGTTTTATGTCAAATACTGCACTCTTATTACTGCACACACTAGATGCATGTTCCTCGACAGTTAACTGAGCATTCTATCTCAAAGCCCCATTCTGCATGAACTAAACAGAGTGTTTAGCATTGTAATAAATGGTCTCTGGTTCCAGCCATAAGTTTAAGTTTACATCAAATGCAGTCATGTAGCCATAAAAAAATAGCTTTTACATACAAATAAAACTCATTTATTATTTTGCAATGAAAATGATTAGCCTCCAGCACTGGCCATAGGTTTAAAGTTGAATCAAACACAAATGCTTAAAAATGTATACAAAAAAAGATGGGGGCATTCTACTCTACTGAACACATTTTTTTGCATCTAGACTGACAGAGATCACTTGTTCACCCCTATCATGAGTATCTTTAGCAATTATGCAAGTTTTTAGACTGTTGTTGAATGCCCCCCCCCCCCATGCACACACAAACCCACAATGATGTTAATTAATGGTGGTACCAATACAAGTAGTAAGCAGATGCATAAATATCGTCTCATAATGATTAAGTATTGAAATGAGCTTGTAGGAAGATGACAAGTCAAGACTATTTCTTTCCTTACTACTGCAGCTTGTTTCTAAGACTCCATTATTTAAAAATTCATTAAACAATTTTACAAAAATTTGGTCAATTCATCATTGCCTTGTTGCCAAAAGTCCAGGGACAACCCAGTTCAGACAGGGGTGTTCCCCAGAGCCAGCCTTTTAATTACCTCCTAAGTAACTAGTTAATACTATTCATTCATTAGCTTGTACTGGAGGTAACTTTTCTAGGTCCTGCTATACTTCATCTACCAATCCAAATTCAGACGTATATAAACATTGTAATAATTACTAAATATGTCTGCAGTGACCTAAAGAAACGGAAGCACATAGCTAGAATTATACACTACACACTTTTACAGTTAGCCTTCTCTAGTACCTAGATAACTTTAAAACAAATACTCAGTTTCAATAAGTCACTTTCTCTGTTTCTTAACCCGCGGTAGTGGTGCTGCGGTAGCATCGTTGCCTGACAGTAAGACGTTGTCCCGTTCGATTCTCAGTTAGAGCGTCTTCTGTGTGGAGGCATTCGTGAATGGCCATGCCTTCGTTGAAGGTTGTGCATCAGGGCTGGTAACTTGGCACGTAAAAATCCACTACCAAACATTAGCGGACCGGAGTTCCGCTGTGGCGACCCCTAACCAGGATAAGCTGAAAGACACAACAACTTTCTCTGTTTCTTGCTTGATTTTTGAACATCTTGTATTATCTTTTGCTAATTTTCATGACTGGTCAGTGATGTGTTGTATCCAACATAAGTTTTAATTTTCTCTTTTTCCCCCAGAAAGTCTTACTTTTAAATTTGACACTTTATACCAGGGCCTATTTTATTGTATTTTTTTTTCACTTTTGCAATTTATCCCAATCCTGTATTACACACTTACCCCACCCAACAATCGAGTCCAAGTTGGATTGAAACAAATTACTGCACAACATGCAGACAGAAATCATCCTGTTTAAAGTAATAAGACTTGGGAGAACTCCAATGCTAACTTGATGTTGGAGTAAACAAGGAAGTCCCCTCCAATTCTCCTGGATCACTGGCCAATTTCACTACAGAATAACTACACAAACATTAAGTAACAAACATTGAGTAATATTCAGCTGTCACTGTTAAGTTTCAGACTTTAAGCAGATGCCTGTCTTTTGGCAGAATACTTCATTCCTCTCACTTGTGATCTCAGGCTAGGTTAAGCAAGTAGCATCTAACACAACCACAAATACACTACTGACGGATTACTCTACACTGGAGATCTAAGTAGTTTAAGTACCTTAGTTTCCTACAGCATGGTAGCCCATAACACTGGGAAACATAAAATCCTGAAAAAGTTATATCTGATGACTATACCTTCTTTCATTCTGATGTGGCTTCTTAATTGGTTCCAGCACAGACACAAAAAGTGTCCCTAAAAAAACAGCAGCCTAATAGCCTCTCATGTAAGAAACTAGTCTCTGATATAATTAAAAAAAAATGAATACTACTAATACAAAATCAGTAATAAAAACAGAAATTAACCCTCATCCTACAGTTACATAACCTTCCCCACCATGGTAACATATCAATCCATACTGTCCACAAAATCTTTGTATTGTTTTCCAGATGCTTGGACTGTTTTTCTCCACATCAGACACCACTGCTTAAAAAGTCATGAATGATTTGGTCCCACTGCTTTCCTTGTGAATCTATCAACTGCTGATCCCTTCCACTTTGGTGGTTCCCCTTCTGCCTATCTAGAGCTCTCCATCCACACAGGAAACTGTTCTCAAACAAAAGTTAACACTTCCTGAAGGGGCTAAAATCTTAGTAAGCTGGTTACAGTAGATTTTCCCATCTAGCACTCCTGCATTACTAGGGAAATTGCGCTTTCCTTTGCCTGGTTAAGAACAAATAGCCATAGTCCACAAACATACCATAGTTCCCACTTCACAAACCTTACCAGCTTTCCATAATGCACGAAATATATGCTTGTTTAACTAAGAACTAAGCCAACATGAGAATGGAGAAAGGAGATTCTGCTGATAGTGATAACTGCAAATAGGGGTGCAGAGAATAGGCAAGAGGGGGTGGAATTTACTGAAAAAACTTACAAAGGAACAAAGATATTGGGAGCAGGTGTATGTTATGTTATCGAAGGAATGAAGATATTGGGAGCAGGTGTATGTTATGTTATCGAACGATGAAAAGAGAGAATGCTCTTTCATCGAAGTGTAAAAGTCGACAGCACTAAACAGCAAGGACACGGAACGTCAATTTTTTCCCAGGTAAAAAAAAATCAGTGGGCCATCTTTGGGACTTTGTCATTTCCTCCACTATGGTGCAATCTCATAGTTGGTATATTTAAGTAGGGGGGTGGGGGGCACAGCCCCCCACTTTATTTTGTATCTGAATTTTTTTTATTTTGTGTTTGAATTTTTTTTTTGCAGAGCAGCGATTTTTTTCCCCTGGGAAAAAATTGCTGTTCCATGTCTTCGCTGTTTGGTGGTGTTGACCTTTGAAGTTCGATGAAAAGAAAATTCACACTTTTCATTGTTCAGTAACGTAACATAGACCCATTGGGGGCAAATAACTAGAGAGGGGAAAGGGAATAGAAGTTTGAAGAGGCTAGTGGGAAACAGAAAATTTACCCCAGGACTGCCCCCTGTACTAATAATGGACAGAGGCATCTCCTAAATGCTTTATCCCATGCACAGGTCCCCTCAGGTTACCTATGGTATAATCCTAGTTATTCTTGTATTCTTGTTATGGGTAATATACAATTGTTAACCATGGGATGGATAATGCCAATTTATAACCAAATGGGATAGATTATTTTGAGCACAAAAAGAGAATCTGGCTAGGGTTTAAATGGCCTGCATGGGCAGCTAGCCTAGTAATTACCCATGACCCTATAAGAAGACAATGGGACTGCAGGATAGAGACTGCCTCCCCATCAGGGAATGATATCATAGTATAGGGATTGGGGAAACCTAAGTGAAAGACCTGTTCTGGTAGAATTTTTAAGGCGAATCTAGAACAGAAGTTGATGTTAAAAAGGGGATAATTAATAGAGCATGTAAAATATTGCATGATAACTACTCGAATCAATCGAAGGAGGTTAGAAAAGACTGGGAAGAGAGACTGGATGAGCAAATCACAAGGAAACAATGGGAGGACATATCTATGGCTCTCAGATATGCAAAAAAGTCTGAAAGATTTTGGATTTTTTGCTTGGAAGTATTTGCATAGGTATTTTTATACCCAAAGTAGATTCCGAAGATTTTTTTCTCAGGTAGATGGCAAATGTTGGAGGTGTGATGGGAAAGAAAGAGGTAACTGGGAAAAGTACAGTTGTGTACACTTACCATAAATGTAGATGCTCAAGTGTATTCACTGTTGCAATCATCACATTTGGGTCATTTGTCTGCAGGTAGCCCTCAGCCGGCCTGAATACCAGAGTCTTTGGATTTCTGCATTGGATGCTATCGCTTCTTTCATGACGTCAGGTCATCAAGGGTATAAAACATGCAGCCGATGCCATTGCATCAGTTTTTCTTGCCCCAGATGTCAGGTGCCCCCACAATAGGAAGCAATTATATGGTATGGAACACCCCCAGCAAAAAGCAAATACACATGATATAATATATACCAAACAAGAAGGAAAGGTAGAGCCAAGAGAAGTCAGGGGGCTGAAGGGTGGGTAACCAGGACTGCAACAGTGAATACACTTGAGCATCTACATTTATGGTAAGTGTACACAACTGTACTATGTTCTTCATATTTCACTGTTGCAGTCATCACATTTGAGTTGATTTCCAAAGCTAAGGAAGGGAGGAGGTAGTTAAAGAGCATTAGGGCCAGCTATTAAGCCCTGCAAGACTGCTATGGCAAATCCAGCTCTGGATTTAGAAAAGATAGGCAGGTGGTAATGCTTGGTGAAGGTATGTACACAGCACCAGGTAGCAGCTTCCAGGATGTACCTGCTTACTGAGGGATGCTAGAGGAGAGCTCATGGAATTAGCCAGTCTGCAAGGTTCAGGGTTTGAAGCTGAGGGTGCAGAATCTGGCCCGCCTGCTTGGATGGCAGGGAAGGGGTCTGAGGCAGGTGCCATGGTTGTAGCAGTGTCAGACTGCGCAAGAGGGGGCACCATTGCTGGCGTGGCCAGTCTGGTACAATCAGTATTGTTCTTGGTTTGTCCTGTCTGATCTTTAGTAGAACCTTCGAGAGGAGAGGTAGAGGGGGAAAGGCATAAACCAAGAGGCTTTCCCAGGTAAAGGACAGGGCATCCACTTTCCAAGCTTGACTGTGTTGAGTTCTGGTGCAGAATTTGTTCAATTGGTAGTTCTGAAAGGGAGGCAAACAGGTCTACCTCTGGGGTCCCCCATTTGTTCCTCAACAGAATGACTATTTTGGGTTCTAGTTTCCATTCGTGTGGGTTCATGAGATTTCTGCTTAAGTCGTCTGCCAGTTAATTTAGTTTGCCTGGCAGGAACTGAGCTAGTAGGTGCACTTGGTAGCTTAAGGCGGTGCTCCACAGAGCCATGGCTAGTCTGCAGAGAGGGTAGGAGTGGGATCCCCCCTGCTTATGTAACCATATAACTGTGGTGTTGTCTGTCGTTACCAATAGTTGTCCTGGGAGAATAAGGTCTTTGAAGGCTGTCAGAGCATTCTTAACAGCTAACATTTCTTTTTGGTTGATATGCAAGTGCATCTGCCTTGGGTTCCATTTGTCCTGAATGCACTGCCCTGCCATGTGAGCCCCCCATGCATAGTTTGATGTGTCTGTTGTTAGGGTTTGGGCGGCAGGGGGTAGAGTGAAAGGGGAGTCCCTTATTGTGGTGGCAGGCCTCTGCCCACAAAAGGAACTCTGTCCTTAGACAAGGAATGACAGGAATCATAGTTTCCAGGTCCTGAGAATGTTAACACCATAAACCTTTTTAGATACCACTGGAGTCTTCTCACATGCAGTCTTGCATATGGAATTAGCAGAATACAAGAGGCCATGAACTCCAGGGCTTGCAGTATTTTCCTTGCAGACAGCTGGGTTTTTGTGGCCAATAGTTTGAAATAGGTTGTCAAATAAACTTGTTTCTCTGGAGTGAGGAATGACATCTTGGAAGTTGTGTTCAAGCTTGCTCCCAGGAATACAATCTGTTGGCAGGGTATGAGGTGAGATTTCTTTTCGTTGATGGTGTACCCCCAGTGAGGATAGAAGTTTCTTTATAAATGTCAGGTGTTGTAATAGCAAGTCCTGGCTTTCTGCCTGAATCAGACAATCGTCCAGGTATGGGTAAATATGAATATTTATCTGCCTGCAAAATGCAATGGCTGGAGCTAGACACTTTGGAAACAACCTGGGCGCAGTAGATAAGCCAAAGGGAAGTGCAGAGAACTGAAAGTACATGGAGCCCACCCTAAAATGTAGGTATTGTCTGCAGGATTCTCTTATTGGGATGTGCTGGTAAGCTTCCTTTAAGTTTAGGGTTGCCAGCCAGGCATCCTTGGCTAGCATAGGAAGAAGCTGTTGAAGCGTTAGCATCTTGAATTTTGGAACCACCAGAAAGGTGTAGAGAACAGAGAGGTCCAGGATAGGATGCCAGGAGTTTTCTTTTCTGGGTACCAGAAACAGTCTTGAATAAAAACCTTGTCCCTTTAGATCTGCTGGGACACGTTGAATAGCCCTGATATTGAGAAGGGAGAGAACCTGCTGTTGGGCCTCCGCCCACTGATTTGGGGGAGGTCTGGCCAACCATTTGGGGTTGGGAGTGTGTGGAAGTGGAATCTGTATCCTCGGGAAACTATGTTCAAAACCCATTTGTCCTGAGTAATGAGTTCCCAGTCTTTTGCATGCAGGGTGAGCTTTCCTCCTACAGGAGCAAGTAGTTTAGCAGGGCTTGGAAGGGTTAAGTTTAAGTCACTGTGCCATTTTTCCATAGGGGGGTGGCTTACTACTCCCTGCTTTGGAAGTGGGAGCCCCCCACTGCTTAGATCTATGCGTAGTCTGAGACTGAAGTCTTGGTGGTCTGCTGTTCCAGGGTTTGGACTGAGAAGGCCTGGAAGGGACTGGAAAGGACCAGTTCTTTGAAGGCCAATGCCTACTGAATCTGGAAGACTGCACTTGTAGAAAATCTTTAACAGTATGCATAGATTTAGCTTTTTTTCTCCATCCTTTTGAGGACTTCCTCTGCTTTGTTGACAAAACGGCAGTCTTGGTTTAAGGGTGCATCCAGTAATTTAGCTTTAACATGATCTGGCAGATTTTGTTTCTTAAGCCAAGTATGCCTTCTAAGTACAGACCCAGTGACAGCAGCCCTGCAATATGCTTCTAAAGCATCAAAACCACATTGCAAAGTGTGTTTACCAACTTGTTCTGCAGAATGCATTAAATCTTGCAAGTCTTTTTGTTCAGCACAATCAGGAATCAACATAATTTTCTGTTTAAGTAGTCCCATAATATGCTGCTGATACTTTAACATATGAAGCTGGCAATTTAGAGCCCTAATGGCCAAAGTAGCAGAAGTGTAAACCTTCTTACCCCATCTCTCTAAGGCTCTAGAATCTCTATCAGGAGGGGTAGGGTTTTGGCAGCAGTAGCCTTAATGCCTTTTGGTCCTTGGGAAATGGTCTCTGGATCCACAGTAGGATTCTTAAAGAGGAACTTGTGAGAGGTACTCTGTAGTATCTGTCAGGTTTTCTGGGAGCTGGAGGTAAAGTGCCTGGGGTGAAGCTATACTCCAAGAAAACATCATCTACAATAGCCAGAACAGGAGGGATAGCAAGAGGCCTGTGTTGAGGCAGGAGTAAGAATTTTTGGACTCAGAGCAGTCCTGGCTATCCCAGCGGAAATGCTCCCCAAGGGTATGCAAAGTTTCACCAAAAGAAAAATCTTCTGGAGGAGAAGCAGAGGGAATGGAATCCTGTGCATCAGAATCCTCATAAGTAGATAAGGGCAACTCCTGGTAATCAGAAGGAGCAGAGATACCAGATTCCAGATCAGAAGGATCAGAAAGAAAAATCAGTTCTAGGTCACTTAGAGGGGGAAGGCTGACTTCCCCTAATTAAGGTAATAAGGTCTTCAGCCATTCTAAGTATTTCATTTTGAGGCATATGGGCCCGAGTCATCGGTTTGGTCGTCAGTTTTCTAGGCATAGTGCGAGTTTTAGGCCTGAGGAATTCATCACTTCTAGTTGGAAATGATGCTGTTGGTTTAATATGAAAGTCTGTAGGCCTGAATACACCCTCAGAAGCCGGTGCCTGCACAGAGGCTCCGGACCCATCCAAGGCAGAGACATCCGCAAGTTCCATAGTCGAAGAAGCATCTCACAGCATTCCGGACTCTAAATCTGTAGTAGCGGGTATCAGGGGCTGCAAAAGCTCCTCACTGAGTATCAGCGGACTGGCGACTAGCTTAATGGAAGCGTCGTTGGCAGTTTTGGACCTATGCAGTCTGTCTCTGTCTTTATCCTTACTTTTTTTCGGTAGATCGGTAGTCAGATGGCTTAACAAAGCCATTTCAAAGTACGGAGATCGTGAACGAAAGTATTTAGCTACAAAAATAGCCTGACGATGAATAGTTTGGGCGTTGAACAAGGCACAAAACCGACAGTGAGGGACATCGTGGTCTGGGCCTAAACAGGTGATGCAGTAAGAATGAAAAACTCTATGAGGTATTTGCTTTCCACAAGCAAGACAATTGTTAATTTTTTCTGATATCGGTTAGAGCAAGAAAAAAGGATCCCCAATGGTGTACTTATCTTTTTTGAAGACTTCGGGTCTGAAACTCAAAAATGAAAATTTCAGGAGTCAGCGCAGTTATGAACTGCTTCTGCTTCAGACACTGCACGGCAAGAAAGACTGATGTAATGGCATCGGCTGCATGTTTTATACCCCTGACGACTTGACGTCATGGAAGAAGTGACAGCATCCGACAGAGAAATCTGAAGACTCTGGTATTCAGGCTGGCTGAGGGCTACCTGCAGGCAGATAACCAAATGTGATGACTGCAACAGTGAAACATGAAGAACATCATATGTTTTGGATCTGTAATCACTTCGCGAGCTAAAATTTTACTACAGAGTACTCTGGCAGAAATATTGGGTGAGCAAACGAGTGTAACTAAGGAAATTATTTTTTTTTTGAGATGGGATACAGAATCTGAATTGTCTGGACACAGTAAGGCCTTGTTAAGTTTAATTGTTGTGGCTACCAAAACAAGCAATTACTAGACAATGGGAATCAAAGTCTAAACCAGCTGGATTTGGAGTAATGAATATTGCAAGAGATAAATGAATTGAAGTGGGATTTTTAGAAAAGGTTAGGAACAAATTACATAAAAAATGTAAATTGTGGGAACAATATATGTAGAATAATGTTTTGGAGGAGTGAGGTTTATGGGACAGCAGGGGGATTTAAATGTCTTGGGTAAAGCACAGTTGTGTACACTTACCACAAATGTAGATGTTTGGGCATATTCACTATTGCATTCCTGACTTGTGGGAGTTCCTGTTGTGGAAGTCCTTGGCCAGCCCGACTAACAGAGTAGAAATCTTCCTCCTCCTAAGGCTGGTGGATACCCTACCCTGACTTCAGTACATTGTAGTATAAAGGGAGCCAGCCTATGCCATGATATGCCACCAAAGCCAGAACCAGTGTTTCCATGCTTGAGTTGGTCTGCACCAAAGAGAAGTCTTCTAAAGCTAACTACCCTGTTGGGGAACTTTTTTTCTTGCTTTAACTCACGTCAGATATGGATACCAATTGTCTACACTGTGGTAAGCAAAATCAAATCCCATACAGAGATTTTCATACTTTGTGTTTTATCTGTCTACGTGTGGATCACGGCATCCCTAGTTATTGTTTCTGCGCCCTTACAAAACTGCTTAACTAGACAGTCCTCTTGGATGGAGTCTGAAAGGTGCATGAGGATTAGTGATCCACCTCAGTTAAAAATAGGTCACTTTTTCATAAATATGTTTTATATATACATATACATACATACATACATATATATATATATATATATATATATATATATATATATATATATATATATATATATATATATATATACACATATATGTATATGTAGGGTTCCTATTAAATCAGCGAACACCGTTTAATAGACCCTTTTTATTCAAAATGGTGAAATCCTGAAAGCACGGAACAGCGATTTATTTCACAGGGAAAAAAATCACTGGGCCATTTTGGGGACTTTGCCATTTTCTCCACTGTGTTGTGATCTCGGAGTTGGTATATTTAAATAGGGGGAGTCGTATTTTGTGTCTGGGTTTTTTTTTTGTTTTTTTTTTTATGGAGCAGCGATTTTTTTTTCTGGGAAAAAAAAAATCGCTGTTCCGTGAGTTTGGCATTTTGGTGATTCAACATATTTGGGTCAATTATACAGCGTTCGTTAAGTTAAGCATTCACTGATATAATATAGACCCTATATCACAAGATGGGTTGCCAACTGTCTCATGGACAGAACCCACATGGTAAAAGTTGCGGGAGCTAGGTCTGACTCTAAACCGGTTACAAGTAGCATTCCCCAGGGCTCAGTCCTAGGACCCCTCCTGTTCTGCATATACTTCTCACAGGTACAGGCAAGCACAGGAGGACTACGGCTGACCAAGTTCGCAGACGACTGCAAACTAGGGGTTATAATTGACTCTCCGGCTGACACAGACATCCTCCAAAAGGGTCTCACTGAGACAGATGCCTAGTGTCAAAACCATGGCCTCAAGCTAAATGCCAAAAAGTGCATAGTCATCCCCTTTGGGAAAAACAAAGTACCCACAAACTACGACATAGGTGGCATCCCCCTAAATATGGAAGACATAAATAACAAGAGATCTGGGGACCCAAGTAAATAGTAATCTCTCCTTTGATAATCACATTGCCAAAGTGGTTAGAAAATCCTTCTATGTAGCCCACCTAATCACAAAAGGGTTTGCATCCAGATCAAAAGAGGTCATTGTGCCCCTCTATGCATCACTCATCAGACCCATCATAGAGTACAACACCCCATTTGGGATGTACCTTACAAGACACCTGCAACAGCTGGAAAGACCACAAAAGTACCTCACCAAGAGGATCATTGGCCTCAAACAGATGCCCTATGCAACTCGACTGAAGAAACTCCAGCTGTACTCGGTTGCATACCGCCTACTCAGAGGTGATCTCTGCCTGATATACAAGGCCATGTCCAACCCAGAATTGATGGACATGCTACACCTAAAGAAAACCATATCTCCTTGAGCCACACGCTCTAGGGATCTAAACCTCACCACAACAATAAATAGGACGTGCTGGACGGATAGATTCCTGTCCCAGAGGCTTCCCATGCTCTGGAACAAGACTCCAATCTACATTAGGCAGAGCTCCACACGAACAGTCTTCAAGAGAAACTTTGACGGGTGGATGGGAAACAGAAAGTTTACCCCAGGGATCACTTCAGTGGATCTGCTGGACAGAGGCACAGAGAACTAATCTAAGGGGGCGGCAAAAGCCAACACATTCTGGCTAGGCTTATAAATGCCTTTGGGCAGATAGCCTATTATCTAACCTATGAACCTATATATATATATATATATATATATATATATATATATATATATATATATATATACACACACATATATACACATACATATAGACATACATACACACACCAAAGAAATGGAAGGTGCCAGGTGTACTAGATGTGTGTGGCCCTGTACTACTTCATGTATATGCAAATACAGTGTATGCTCATTTTTCACAAAAGCACCCTTGTGTCGCAAGTGGAAGTGGGCTTAAAGAGTAAGAGGTCCTCCTGTTGTCATTATGATGGTGGTGATGAAGACTCCGCAGAACACAAAACAGTGCTTGGTCATTAAGAGGAGCAGGAAACACTCTCAGGTAGTGTATAAGTGGGTGGGGAAAGACACTGTGCACAGGAATACAGAGTGGGCAGTCTATCAGATGGGAGGTCAATCAGAAATAGAATAAGGACAGGCTAGGGATGACCACAATATATTCTCTAAAGTGTAAAGGCAGCATTGTGTCTTATTTTAAGGGACGCAGAACTGGATACCCAACAGCAATGAACCATTCCTGCAGTGTGTTTGCCCATATGAGGAGCGAATTGTCCTTTATAATACTGGAAGAGAGAGCCCAGTACCAGTGACAGCATCATGCAGCCTGCACCACCAACTTGGCAGTCTCACACTTGCTCCTATTAGCGGATCACTTTCCTTCTGACATTCACTAGTAGGTGTTGTATGTGTGCACCAATATCTAGCAGTTTCCAATGACTAAAGGGGCTACCCCATGGCAGTTGTGCTTTATTGTATGGTACTCACCATATCTGTAACTGATATGGCTTGCCATATTTGGACATTTTTGCATTACTTTACTTTACATTTGCTTGAAAGCAGAAGGATGTAATAAGCTTATTGATTCCACCTGTTTAAGTGCTTCAGCATTCCACTTCCTCTCCATTCCTACCTTCCCCCCTCCCCTTTTCGACTTGACCCATGTCCTCTTGAATGCCTTCATAGATTCTCTTTCCAGTACTAATTCCAGTAGTCCATTTCATGGGTCCACAACCTCATCCATAAAAAAGTACTTTCATAACTCCTGGAAATAGTTCAATCTTTACAAAATACTAACTGTGCTCCATCCTTTCCCCCCTGCCTTCCTGTTTAGAATGACCTCTCTCACATTTCCCTGATATGATGCTGTGCGTCACTGTCACATCACTCCTGATTCTTTTGGTTTCAAGTGAGAAGAGCTCTTGATCCTCTAGACATGATCATATCTCCTCCCCTCCGTCCCACACAGCTTTCTCATAAGCTTTCCCCTGAATTCCATCTTGCAGTTTGATGTCCTTTTCCTTATATGGCCTTAAGACCTGCATGCAGCACTCAGGTAGTGGTCTGGTTAAGGTCTCGCAGAGAGTTTATTTTTATTTATTTATTGCTTTGCTGACTGAGAAGGTCTGTCTTGACTATGGAAAATCCCCTCTTCAGCAGAGACCCAGGAAGAAGAAGTCCACGTGTATACATTTACAAAGTACTTACATTATAAACAAGAAAAATGTAATGATATTCATTTGTATGTACATAAATCAGAGCAACGCTCTTTAAGGAAGCCATGAAAGTGGGTGTTCCATGTTAAGTACTCAAAACAGTTAGATTTGCTTCATAAAGAGTAAGGCCAGTTTAGATGGTCAGTACTGGATACTTTGTGATCAGAAGTATATAGGTGTTGAGGGATAAGACAGGTAAAACAGGAGCAGGCTGGGCTATTTCAAACTGTACAGAGGATGAAGAAGACGTATCATCAGAGCTGTGTGAAGTTATAGAGGGTGGGAAGGGACTGGGGACAAGTCTGTGTGGAACAGATATGAAACTAGTGTAATGTTCTGGGAAAAAGGGAGATGTGGGTGAAGGCTGGAAGAAAGGAAGAGGGTGAAATAACGGAGTTCTAGAGAGAAGCATTACCCTCACTTCTGGAATCTACTCCACTGGGTACTGCCCCCGCGTTACTGCTCTTGATTGTCCAATCAAGATGCGTTCAGCACTCCAATATCCTTTATTTCTGCTCTTTTGGCAGCAATTCTTACTCCTACTGGCTGAACTGGATTGTTATGACCTAAGTGCAGCACTTTGTATTTATTTAAACCTGGACCTCAACTGCCACATTTCTGCCACTTCTTTACCCTCCCCAGATCTTCACTAAACTCCCCCTCATCCTCCTCTACTGCACCAACCTTCATGTCATCATCAAAGAGGCAGACTATGACCTCTAACCTCTCAGATATAACTGAGACAAACACACTGTGGAGTACTAGACACAGGATGGTCCCCTAGGGTACTCCACTAGTTTCCCAGTTCCTAAAATTACCCCTCTCACCCTTACAATCTGGTGTTCTACAATTCAGCCATGCAACTGTCCAGTACCTCAGTCTTGGTCCATCTGCCAACCCTTTCAGTTATTCTATCAACCTCCTGCATAGTACAGACTCAAAAGCCCTGATAATGTCCAGGTATACTACATCTGCTTTCCTATCAAGTTCTTCTATAACACAGTCACAAAATCAAATCAGGTTTGACACAGAGCTCCTTCTGGCTGCAAATCCACATTGATTGCTGTCCTGGAAATTGTTGTCCTGTTGGAATATTACCTGATGGTTTACTATTGGCATTTCAAATCTGCTTCAGTCGACTTTTTTAAAATGTCAACTCTAAATGTGGAATTTGGAATGCCGAAAAGTAAACCAAAGCGAAAATGATTGCATCAACAACCATGGTTCAATGTATTCGACATAGCAGATATAGCTGATGTCACTCACCTCCTGCTATACACATTAATGTACCGTTAAACTGTACAGTCATCGGTACATTAATTCTACTGTTTTGCAGGGGAAGAGCGAGAGAGAGAGTGAAGAGTGAGAGCGATCCCTGGCAGCAGCAGCAATTAAGAGGACCATACCTCTCAAGCTCTCACACAATAAAGCTGGACAGAGCCACAAATAATAGGGACAGATTTTAAATATTGCTCTTATAAACTTAGAAGTTTGCTAGAGTAAGCACTGAAAATTCTGCTACCATTTCCAATATCCTATCTTTGTGAAGTGGGCTTTTCTGCAATGACAGCAACCAAAACTAAACTACGGAGTAGACTGGACATAAGGAACACACTTCGGGTGTCAGTGTCTCCCATCACCCCTAGATGGGACCATCTTGTTGCAGGGAAACGTGGTCAGAGCTCCTACTGATTCTGTGTTACGGTGAGTTGTATTTATTATGCACTTTATTATGCTTTAGTTTTATGTGAGCACGATGGCAGGTCTGTGGAAAATTGTCTTACAAGAAACCTGTCCTTGGTGCAAAAATGGTTGGAGACCATTGCATTAAATCTTGTTCAGATTTAGCTTTCACTGCCTTTAGTATCTCTTGAACATTTCTACTAGCCTCCTTGTACTGTGCTCTTCCCTCCCTATCTTTTCTGACTCTTACAGGCCACTTGCCTTAACTTCTAGTCTCAGACTCCTATGCAACTACGCTGGCCACCGTCTCTTTTTCCCTTTTTTGTACCTTCCTCAATGCTTAGTCTACAGACCTGAGTATTTCATCCCCACCCTATTCCCATATCATACTTATTCCATCAATTTGTTCCTAGTATCCTAACTCATTCTAGACTACCTTTTACAGCATACAATAGTCCACTCTTTTAAAATCCCACACCATTGTCTTAGACTTTTTTGCTTTCAACTTGCCCCCAATCTAAACCATGCAGTAGTATGATCATGGTTGGATAATAGTACCTTATCTTAGGCATCTGTGACACTCTCTGCATTAGTTAGACTCAAGTCCAGAATTCTATCCTTTCTGGTGCAGTCCTGAACCAGATGGCTAAAGCCCTTATGGTCCAAGACCACAGTTAGCTCCTGTCCCTCTGTGTTCTGGAGTTAGGAATTTCCCAATGTGCTCCTGGCAGTTTCAGACTGCACGACTATTACCCTCTGCCTCCTACACTACTCCTTTATTCTCTTCATTCTTTCACCCTGCGCTATTATTGTGGCTGGCAAATGATGCAATGTTATCAGTTTAACAACTCTTCCTCTACCTTAACTGACTGAGCACTTGTTATGATGACTGTATTCTTGCCTCATTCCTACACTGGTGCTATTCCTTCTCTCTGATTATGCCCTTCTTTACATAGCTGCTCCATCTCTGATTCTCTCCCTTCTCTGTTACTCCCGAACTATACCTCGGCACCTCCATGTCCCCCACTTTCAAGAAACTGGCCCTTGTTTCCACTAAACCAGCAATGTCCACTTTCCCTTCTTGCATCACTGCTTGTAGCTCACTACTCTTCCAACCATGACCCCTTGCACAGCAGAGTAAGACTATATAGCCAGAGTTTGAGTCACCCTTGTTTTACTCCGGTCTCTCTCTGCTGTTCTGCATCTCATTTCACCTTCTGTCCACTTCAAAAACAAATATGTCACACATCTTCTGCTTTAGTCAGACTCCCACAATTCCATCTTATTTTAAATGCGATGCATTTAATAAGTGCCAGCTGAAATTCCAAGTGCTGTTCTCTACACACAGGAACTACCAGTGTAAATGAGGAATATAAACCAAATCCAAGGCAGCATAGTATCACGGAAGTATCCACAAACTTTGAGAAGCAGTGATCTCGGAAGTATTATCAAAAGTGTGGCAAACACATTCCCGGCGGTGAGGGAAGAGAGTACTGACACTGTAAAAAATGCTTGAAAGATGTACTACTTAGATAAAGAATTCAATGCTTTTACCGTCTGGAATCCAGTGTTACAACTTACACAGGTTATTATATTTCTGATGAGAAGTCATTTGTAACATCATGAAAAAAATCATTATCCTGTTTACAAGTGTCCATTTAGTCATCCAGTTCCATCTTAAAGGTATGTAATGATGGAACAGTAACTGAGAAGGGATATTTAATTCCACAGTAATGAATGTCTGAGTTAGGAGGTTGTCACTTTTCACAGAACAGCTGATATAAATTTTTACTAAGGTCATTGTCCTCTTGCATTCAAGTCACTAGTGGATATTCTAAGCAAAGAATATCATATATAAGGGGACCATTAATGCTCTGTAGGGTAGGCAAAGGTCACCTCTAAGAAGGCAATAATACGTAGAGAAGAGAGTTGCTTCAGTCTTCAGCTGCATGATAAGCCGCTAAGCATTCTGATTTCTTTATAAGGAATCTGTGCCTTCTCTAGCTTTACCAAAGGACTTGTGAGAAAGATACAGAACAAAGTGCAATATTTTAGGACTGGACTGATAAAAGCTGTATGAAGGGGACCAAGTCTCTCCCTGGTACAGCTCTTTACTCTGCATTTACGCTGAGCACGGGACGTTCTGTTAAAAAACTTGCTATTTTCAAAGATGAGACACAGTTTGAGGATAATTCCTTCCAAAGGAATTGTAGAACTTTATACTCTTAATTTCAAAAGCCTGCATCTTGAGATCAAGTAATAACTTCACAGTTCAAATAAATGCTCAAATCTCCAGTACCACAAGTGTTAATAAATAATTGCATATGGCAAAATGTTGAGCATAAACTAATCTCTACAGATATCATTCGTTAACATTTCAGGTCTTACTGGATTTCATAAACCACAGTGACCATGGAAAATATGTAATTTCTGTGTGTGTATATGGGTCTACTTCATTTGGTCAAATCACAGTTGGTCGAAAATGATTTCAGGCAGCACACTTCACTGAAAGCTCATTTGGTCGAAAATGAAATATAGCCCCTGCCCCACTGCAGTGTAACCCTGGAGTGAGACTATTAAGTAAGGGGGGGGGGGCACAGCCCCCCACATAATTGTAGTGTATTCAATGTTATACTAAGGTGTATCCATTAAAAATATACGTATATATATATATATATATATATATATATATATATATATGTGTGTGTGTGTGTTCGGTAAAAACTATTTGCCCCCCACACCCCTCCTTACTTAATATTCTCACTCCGTTGTTGCACTGCAGTGGGGCAGGGGCTATATTTCATTTTCGACCAAATGAAATTCGACCAAATGAGCTTTCAGTGAAGTGCTCTGCCTGAAATCATTTTCGACCAAATGAAATTCGACTAAATGAATGGGATCCATATATATATATATATATATATATATATATATATATATATATATGGGTCTATGTTGCTTGATCAGAACCTCACAATCTCAAACAAGCAACATCAAAACCCATTAAAGCGAAAGTGCACTAGATCGAAAGTGCACTTTCGCAATAGCCGGTTCTACGAACCAGAACAAAAACAAAACAAAACTGCTTTAAACAGTATTTTGCAGGCAGGCAAGTCCCCCTGAACCCCCCACACCACCCCCTACTTAAATATACTAACTCCAAGATCGCACTACAGTGGGGAAAAGGATATATTTCCTCATCCCCACTGTAATGCACTTCGGAGAACCGGCTTTTGCAAAAGTGCACTTTTGATTAAATGGGTTAGATCTTCTGGTTGTCGAGAAAGTGAGTTTTCGACAATCAGAAGTAGACCTATATATATATATATATATATATATATATATATATATATATATATAGGTCTACTTGAAAACACCGACACGCCAAAACACCGACGACGAGAACACCAAGACCGGAAGATCGACAACTGAGATAACAGACAGTTTAAAAGCACAAAACGTCACATGCTCGACAAACCACAATCAACAAAACAAAACAAATACCTTTTCCGAAAAACACACACACAAGAAAAGCACACCAAAAACCTTACAAACCAACACTAAACCTTACATACACAACTATCTATGCACTAACCTTAACCCAAACCCTAACCCTAAGGTCCGTCACTATCGCACACTCACCTAACCCGCTCCCTAACCCTAACTCACTTAACCCGCCCCTAACCCTAACGTCTGTCACTATCGCACACTTACACGCACCCATAACCCTAACTCACTTAACCCGCCCCAACCCTAAAGTCTGTCACTATCGCACACTTACTTTAACATGTCGGTGTTCTCTGCGTCGGGCTTTTAAATTGTCAGTCATCTCAGTTGTCGATCTTCCGGTCTCGGTGTTCTCCTCGTCAGTGTTTTGGCGTGTCGGTGTTTTCAAGCAGACCTATATATATATATATATATATATATATATATATATATAGATATAGATATAGATATATATATATATATATATATATATATGGGTCTCATTTCATTGAACGAAATTACATTTCAAATTGTAATTTCGCAACCCCTTATTCCCGAAAGTGCATTTATTCAAAAATGCACTTTTGTGAATAACCACATAACAGAAAACAAAAAAACACAAAAAGAATAAAATACATAGCAACACTAACTACATGTATGCAGGGGAGCAAGCCCCCCTGCACCCCCGCTACTTATATATTCTCAACTCCGAGACCGCACTACAGAAAGGAAAAGGGAATATTCCTTTATCCCCGTTGTGCTGCAATCTGAACAATAACCTCCGTTGCTTTTCGGTTACATGGTTATTCGCAAAAGTGCATTTTCGAATGAATGCACTTTCAGGAATAAGGGGTTGTCAAATTACGTTTCAAAACAACGTAATTTCAATGGGTTGAAGTAGACCCATATATATATATATATATATATATATATATATATATATATATATATATATCCCCCCACAAAACTTCTGCTACCTCAGTAACCACCCAAGCTATGCACATACTTTAGCACCATTTTGTTCATTCACATGTGAGCTTTCATGTAATGCTAGGAAGTTCTGTTTGTGTTACTTGCTCGTTGAAATGTTTAGAGAAACATGACAATATAAATGAATATCAAATGATCGACATTTAATATTTCTTTAGCTGCACCAGACAGAGGTCAAATGCCAATGCAGTTGTGCTACTTACTATGTAAGCTTTAATGTGAACTCTTCAATAGATTATACACAGCATGTTTTGCAGTTACTACTGTAAATATGAATAAACAATATTCGATGCCTATAGGCATTACTAGGGTGATTCTACACAAATGCCTGTAGGCATCAGTAGGGCTTAATAAAAATGAAACACTCCAAAAGTAATAAAACTTGTTAAGCTTGGCAACTCATATACTTTCTGCAGATGGTAACATATATTATGGTAACAAACCAGCTATAAAAAAATTTACAAGCCGCATGTATGTCAAGTCCAAGATACTAGCACAGACATGTCATATGGCATATGACATGCTAAACAAAGTTAATAAAACAAAATGAGAACACAACCCAAAAGCCAAGATGGCCTCAGCTGTATTTGCATTATTATATAAACTAAACAGACATCAGTACCTACTGAACCTACTAAATTCTATTAAAAAAATCATGTCTTGCATAACTAGAAATAATTTCTCTTAATTAAAAAGCCATTCATAGAAGTATACTTGTATCACATAATTGTTGAATTTTTCTTGTCTGATCTTTCAATTAAGACAGTTTACATGTTGTATTTATCGAGGATGTTAATACAAACACTCTTTTCCTCAACTTTTACGGTTTCATACGTTACTCCAACTTTTACGGTTTCATACGTTACTCTTGGATGCTATGCAACTCATTTGCTTTATTTGGCATAATGATAAAAGGATTTTAGGTAAAAAAAAAAAACTAAAGGCAATCTGGCATAAACTTGCCAGAGAATCTTTACATACCCAACAAAGTGACAATGGATGACATGAAAGTAATACAATGAGTGGCTTAAGGAGCAGCATCGTGGTGTGAAGGGGGAGACAATACACCACTAACAAAATTACTGAGTACAACTCTAAGACTATTACTTGTGTACATACAATGCTGACATACAAACACTGAAGGAAGTGTGACAGTTGAAAGCCCCAGAATGCACCAAAACACACACTGATTCAGCACTAGCATGATCCAAAGGATGAAACATGTGACTCTACTCTGTCAGTTCCCAATGAGCACCACAAACATCAGATACCTGGTTCGACAAGTGCAAAGCAAATGCTTTCTCAAGGGAGAAAAGTACAATTATCACCCATTTTTTGCAATTTACTGACTCCTTTGCCATGTATTTACTTAAGTAAATAATTCTGAATTCAGAACATTCAAAATACATAACATAAACATTAACTTACATTCCTAGAACAGGTGTTTGGTGCAGGAAACAGCTGTTCAGAAATGTACATGTAGCAGTAATCCAGCTGTCTTTTACCTAGGTGCATCACAATCTGGTAAACTTACTACACCTGGAAATAATTTTGATACCAGAAACATTTATTAAAAACAGAATTCTCAAATCCCAGTACAACCTTTTTATGAATTTGTCACCCACCCCACTGTGCAAAGAGTGAAAAAAAATTTAATTATTTAAAAGTCTTTGGTTTCTGCCTGTAATAATATTACATGCTTTGCTTGTTCACATACCTATGCCTGCACCAACAATCACAGCCATTTACTGGTACAAGTATGCACACATATACATATGTGGTGCACTTATGTGTATAACTCCAAAAGTCAAGGTGTAGGTCATTAACTGGCTTGACATGACATTAAATCATGCCTGCACGTAGAAATGATAATACTCCTCGTCTTTTATGAAAATCAAATAAGGCTGATCATGTGAAGGCCTGGGGCACAGAAATCCTTTGATCTGATGTAATAATGGCTAAATAATACTACACAAGAAAGAAAATAAATCTTAAAAGACATAACTGGCTCTGAATGAGGTAGGGTGAGTTACTTCAACATAAAATCTGTGTCCCAAAGGAGTGATCTGGAGTCCTAACCAGATGGTGTATGCTCTGTGAAGCTCAGTACACTAAAGCAATTAGAAAAGCAATTAACAGAAATATGAAGTAGCGTCTTTTATATATACCCAAAATTATACAACATCCTAATTAAACCAAATGAGTATATCCACAAAAAAAAACAAGATGTTAAACATATAGTCTTGAGTAAAAATTCACAGGCAACATCATACAAAGAGCAGATGCCAAACTATATTTCAGTCAGTAAACAAAACATGAAAAAGTGCCTCTATTACAAGCAAGGTTGGATTGTTTAAAAACAAACTGGTATTTAAAAATACAGGATAGATCCTTTACAAAATGTAGTACCCAGAGGCAAAAAATGGCAGTATGGAACTGGGTCATTTTACAACAAAGAAAAAATGAACAGTGCAATCTGGCATGAATGAATTGAAACACTAAAGAACCAGTAAGCCAAGTTCTAAACTTCTGGTAGCACACAGCATAGCAAACATACAAATAGATTTACCACTAACTAAGAATGTAGCATCTGTGGATTGTGTTTTACTGTTAACAGATTAGCTGATTCAGAACTAATTACTTAGCCTTGTTCCCTCAAGGTGGACCATCTACAAGCTAAGTGCTAAAAGATCCTGAGGTGACATGCAACATTTTCAGTAGGACTGCCCTGCTCTGACAACTACATCCCCATCAATATGTCAGGATACTGGTGTCGTTTTTCTTTGGTTGACTAAATTTCACTGTATCTTTCTACATAATACTTGGAAGTTAAAAAAATATAGTAAAAAAAAAAAAATAGTAAGGCTAATGTGGGCCAGACATAAAGATAAATTTCATCCACAGTATGTGCGACATGACATCATAGTCCCTACCACAAGCCATCCATGTCTCTGCAACGAAACCACTATACCATCTGCATCTCCCAAAACAAGGCCAGTTATTTATGGTTACAAGTACAATGCGTTTTAATATAGCTTCTCCAAAATGGCAAACCCTACCAAGAAGTGCTCTATTTGGCAGTAACACCAATCCCTAGCTACTACTGCTGTGAACTTTAATTGTAATAGGGACTTTGGAGATATATGTTGCCCTTTACCAACAAAAAAAAATAATTCAAATGAACATCCTTGCAGCTAAACTTTCCATGTAACAAACAAGCAAAAGTACTAAAATGCTGTAAAAATGTCAATGGAAAGATGTGATGATGCATTATAATGTGATGAACCCTTAGATGTCCCTTGAGCACATGAGTGAGCACTCATTTAAACTTCATATTTCAAAGTAAACTATTCGAGGTCCATCTAGTTTCTCATACAGTTAGAAAAGAAGTTTATACTCCTAACAACTAAAAATAATGCCAGCTACCCTACTGGATGCAAAAAAGCAAAAAAAAAAAAAAAAAAAAGTTCATAATAACTGCAGCAAAAAGAATACTAGCAGGCATAATAACTGGGTCTGCAGTAGAACTGTGTGGGTGAAAGGTCCACAATAATTATTAATTGCAGCAAAAGTGGATGGCAGACAAGTATGCAGCAGTTTAATCAGCTGTAAACAAGCAGCAATAACAATAAATGCAGCACAGCTGAACAGCCTGCAACAGTAGCCTCAAACCAATGGACCCAGGGTCAGATGTGGCCTTAGACCGCACAATGTGCATCCCTTGCAAAGTGCTCCTGATGCAGCCTGCAAGTGGGCAGCTCCACTTTTAAGTGATGACAGTCCGGTTCTGCACCTTTATATTGGTTTAGTTGCATTGACGCACTAAACTGTCGATATAGTTCCTTCCTTGTGTCTTATCAATGAAGTGGTCATGCCACCAACACTATCGGAGTTCATACCCTGCATCCAAAAGTGAAGGACTGATATAGGAAGAGGAATGGTTAGTTGCTGTGTCACTGCATTAAAATAAATCTACATTGAGTAAGTATAGTTAAGTGAAGCTAAGCTGGCTAGCAGACCAGGAGCATTATGAAAAAGGAAACAGCGAGGTGCATATATATGCACTAAATAAACAATAACTCTCGTTAACTTACACTCACATTTTTCTACTGCATGATCTAAATACTGCCTCAAATTTTGTACTTTCTTCTTCTGCATATAATTGCTTAATTCGGAAATCACTACATTATGCCGGTACCACTTTCAAGTTTTATTATGCTTCTTTTTTATTACTATATCTAAGTTTTCTATTGATACTTTGTTTTATTCAGTCATATGTCATTCTATAAAACTCCATAAACTTTTTTTGTAATTCTATGTATTTTTATAATCTTTCTTTTTTTTTGTAATTCTGTTTAGTTTTTCTTACACTGGAGCTTTTCTCCCCGGGACTCCATTAAAAACGGGCTAGTCTGCCCAGTCGACTTTCCCAGTATACAAATGCCAATAAATAAATAAATACATCCAAATATGTACAGTGACAACTGTATTGTCATCTTTGGTACTTCAGTAACAATATATGAAATGAGCAAAACAAGAACACCGGTGGTGCAGCGGTTAACATTGTCACCTCACAGCAAAAGGTTCTCTGGTTCAATTCTTTGGTTGGGTGCCTTCTGTGTGAGTTTGCATGTTCTCCCTGTGTTCACGTGGATTTCCTCCAGGTACTTCGGTTTGCTCCCACAATCCAAAGACATGCATCTGGAGCATTTCTACCCGGGCCTCTGCTGAAAATAGGCTCTGTCCTAGTTAGTCTTTCCCGGTCAATAAAACGATAAATCTTCTTCTTTCGGCTTTTTCGCGGTTAGCGGTCAACAAAGCAGATCACCTGTCCGCTCAGGATTGGAAGTGGAGTTTTACAGTGTTGAGTTGCCAGCCCAGCGCCCAACCATCCACAGAAGGCACACACATGCATGCACTCATGCCTAGAGTCAATTTGGAGTGTCCAATCCACCTACAGCATGTCTTTGGGATTTGGGAGGAAACCCGAGCGCCCAGAGTAAACCCACGTGACCAAAGGGAGGACATACAGACTCCGCACAGAAGGCACTCCAGCTGAGGATCGAACAGGAAAACTTCTTGCTGTGAGGTGGCAATGCTAACCGCTGCACCACCGTAAAATAAAATAAAATATGTAAACTAAATTAATTAAAATTCATAAAAATTGGGATAAATAAACAGCAAATTATATATATGTGTGTGTATATATATATATATATATATATATATATATATATATATATATATACACACACACACATTATACAAAGCATGTCCTGGGATAGTTACATTTTTAGTACTTGCATACTGTCACACTCATC